>NW_004955492.1:6534161-6620911 GCF_000276665.1 Chinchilla lanigera | reverse complement strand
AGAACTGTCATCACTCAACACAGATCTCTAGATTGCTGCTGCTGACAGTTTTCTCTCTGTCTCAATTCCTCGTGTGTGTGTGTGTGTGTGTGTGTGTGTGTGTGTGTGTTTTGTGTTGGGGATTGAACCACAGCACTGAGCTGCATCTCCAGCCCTTTTTAATTTGAAGGCACAATCTCACTAAGTTGATAAATTGCCTAGGCTGGGCCTGAACATGAGATCCTCCTTCCTCAGCTTCCCAAAGAGCTGAGATTACCAACATGCAATATATCAAGCTCAGCTCCTAAATCAATTTTTAATGTTAAAAAAGTTCCAAATAATTTCTAATTACTTTTGCATTTCATCAGATTCTATGGCTTTTGATCCTCAGTGGGGGGAAAAATAAAAATTTTTACCAGCTCTGTGAGCACTTGAAAAACTAAGTTAGTGGGAAGTTAGTGGGGTAGACCTGCAACAGGAGGAGCTGGGAAGGAGAAAGACTGACAGCTCAAGGGGAAATTAGAGGACTTCAGAACTTGAGAGAATGATCTATCCTCAGGTCCTCATACTAATGGTCTCAATGATAATCTGTGAAGGACAGACAGAAATGGACAATGTGTGATATTTAAGCATACTGTACCTGTCTCCAAATAGAATGTGTTTCTGAGTTTTCCATGAGACATCAGTGAGTCTTTAGACCAATATAAGTTATGATTGAGCCTCTTATCAGGACTGCAGCTGAAGCACATGAAGTGAAAACCACAAGATGCACAAATTATGAGTCCCATTCAAGGAAAAAATGGTTAAACTGTATAGCAGACTGATAATACAAGTACAACTATAGTAAAAATGCTTATTTTTCACACTAGTATCCCATCAGCTCTAATACTAACATGTCAGGAAATAAAAAGTAGAACAAACTGACCCCCCTCCTGCAGAAAGACTAACAGTATGGGGCTGAGGCATGGCTGCATTAACTTACATTCACCACATATACTAGACCACTAACATCAAGAATATGAAGTACTTTGGTAATGGTCATAGTTATGGCTGTAAACTGATATAGAAGTTCAATCATATATATTAGATTTGCTAAGTTCTGGGTAGTTCTGGCCATGGAAATTGGTTCTTGTCTTGAATTAAACATGGGTGATAGCAAAAGGTAAATATTTTCTGAGCATAGAAAATGATTCTACTCTGGGGTTTTGTAACAGGATTAACGTATGATTCTGAAGAAGAATAAAATCTTTTCTTTGTGGAAGGTCACACTAGTGTCATCCCAGTGAGTGTCTTAAGTGCTCCTCATGCTATCTGGGGGAACTGAGGTTACGGTGAAGCTGTCCCCATGACGCAATCAAGAAGTTTTACATCACAGAACAGCAGGATCTCAGTAAAAAGCCTGGAGGCTTCATCCCCAGGAGAACTGTTGCTGAGAGTCTGTGGTGTCCTGGTTTGTACTCTAAGGCAACCAAGAGGATTAAATACAGGTTTGTCAGGCGGGAGTCCAGCATGGCCCTAGGTGTGACATGGCTGCGGTGGCTTCCACCTTAGGAGGCCACACGCTGCTGCATTCCCTGCTTTTACCCCCACATGAAGAGCTAAGCGTGGCCTTGGCCAGCATCAAACCAGTTCACATCCGTCCCTCTACTCACATGGCCGTAGTCTGAAGAGTCCAGAGGACTAGCCAGCACACTCACCATGACTCCCTGTGCACTGCTTTTGGTGCCCATGTGGCCTCTCCCCCAGGGTCTCCTTAAATGCTCATCCTAGACCCTAGACGCCTTCTCTTCTAATCCTGTGCAGTTCCTGGAGCATTTAAGCAATCTTCACATGCTCTCTTATGCTGGTGACTCACAAGTCCTAACCCACAGCCTGAAGCTAGTCAACACTTCCAAACTGCCAGATACCTTTCCAGCCAAACGGACTGCTCATCCGCTGCCCTCAAGGTCCACCCCTGGCCTGACAGTCTGCAAGTGCACCTTCGAACGCTCCTCTCAAGCCTCATACATCTCTGCTTCAGCTACCACTATCAGTGAGGTACCATTATATTGCCCAGCTCACCACAAAGCCCCTTCACAGTTCCTCATTTCCCTCAAAGCAAAGCACAGGCTTTATGGCAGCCTGGGCCACCAAATCTGACCCTGAATTGCAACCAGCCCCTGGCCTAGCTGCTGACCCTCTCTCCACCATGCTCATACTTGCTGACCTTCATGTTTCCATCTGGGGGCTCTAGATGAGTGCTCCCTGCCCAAATACTCAGCAGGATCCTCTCCCTGCCTTGCCTACAAGGTCATCAGTGTGAGCTCAACTCCCATGTCACACTATTGGAAGTCCACCTCAACTCTAAGGTTGGCGCTATAGGATCTTGCTTTTGGCCCTGAAGCATCCCACATCTTTTCTTCCCGAAAGTTCCATCATACCATTCCATAGAGGCTTGTTTACCCGCCGCTGTCCTCTAAATGCTACATGCTAGGAAAGCAGACATGTGCCTTTGCATATGAGATTCGGCTGCCAGACAGCCCCAGCACAGATGGCTGAGACAAGGAAGCTACTCATCCTGAGACTCAGCTTTCCATCAGTGAAATGGGATGGACTACAGCATCTCAGCTTTTTTTTTTTGGTTTTTCGCTGGTACCGGGAATCGAACTCACGATCGTGTGCTTGCCAGGCAGATGCTGTGCCGCTGAACTTAATCCCCAGCCCCAGCATCTATTCTTCTATTTCAAAGAAGAATTAACATCTTTCTAAACATACAATGAGATCTAAAATTCTAAAAATAATGGCTGAAAAAACTAATGTATTTACTGATAAACACACTGACCTGAAATTGAGCAAATAAATAAGAAGGATGCATACCTACTCCCACGTCCTCTTGACCAAAGGAGAAAAGTGCTGACTGATTTATGCAGTCACCAAAGGAACACTGACCTTGAACATTGTGGCACTGACCTGTAATGCCGAAGCTGATTTTGCAAGAGGCAGCAGAGCATTAAAAGGCGAAGGGGTGGCCCAACAGTCTCCAGCCAGGCACTATATTCTCTTCCCAACTACAACTTCTACTCAAAATTACTTTGAGACTTTACTATATTGTAATGAGATCATGCTGGCATTTTTGAGTTTCTGCATGTCAATAAAAAACAGGAACCAAATCCTGATAACACCTTTAAATCCATCTGTGTCAAAAACAGAGTAAACAAAGAGCTATTTTGTTAAGTGGACAATTTTGATCATGGAGTTTTTGAAGGGGCAGAACAACAGCTGTGGGCACAGGCTGCTTCCCATGAAATCTCTTAAATCAGAGGAGAGAAGTGCAGCCTCCTCCTCCCTCGGGAGGCACTAGCTAATAGTCTCTTCAGCACAGGCCCGGGGTGGCAAAAGACACAGCAGGAAATCACTTGCTCCAATTAATAATTTAAGCTGAGGCATTTAGGTCTGAGCAAAACACAGCAAAAGAAGAAAAGAATTTCTATTTAGCGCCAACCAATGTGGACTGAACTTGTTATTTTCCTTTAAAAACAATAGAAAACAATCTATTGTTTCCTTTCTATGAAAGTTTAGTGACACTGGATGGCAATGAAGGGAGCCTGCACATTTTCTAATAAATGCAGACAAGCTGGAACCAGAAAGAGACAGGATTAAGGATTCTTCTCACTGTACACTCTAGAAGAAGCAATCCTCTCACCATCTTCATGGATACTACTCCCCACCAAAGCCACTGTGAGACTCCTGCAGGACAAAGAATTCCTATCACCCTCCCCAACAACAAAACCAATCAACGTGATGGAATACTGAACACTACAGCACAAAGCAGCCAGCTCGGTGCTCCTCTGCAAACATGCAACAAGTGAGCCCCGACGTCATCCAGCCCCACGACACTGCCTTTTTACTGGGAAGAGAAGACATGAAAAGCTCTCCACACAATTCACTTGCCCGGTATTTGGTTTTTTAAAATAGCATTTTTACCAGCAAACACACAAGGCCTACCATACATTTGCTCACACATGGGAAGCCAGCTCTGCATATCTAGATTCCAGGAGGCCGTCCTGTTGCACAGTATTGTGAGCCTCATTACCTGCCACAAAACCTTCTTGTGACTGCACACATGAATATCTTCCCTGAGTGGAAATGGGGTTGTGGGACCATGACGGATCCTTAGGGAACCTCCTGGCACTGGATAAGCCTGGCCAGGCAAGTCAAACAAGTTGTAGAAGGCATGAGATCAGGACAGTGCAACACCACCTCTGACCACACAGGTTGTAAGAGTTGTCCACGAGTGTCGCACATACACTCTGGGCTACAAGGGTCTGCAGACAGATTTCTCCCCACCGTAAGTAGCCCCAGACAGCGTAAACTGGCACTGACTCTCTGAATTCCCATAAAGTAACAGACGTCAACTGCTATCATAAACCTGCCCAAATCTTTTGACTCAACACTCCACAGCTGATAAATCTACCCAAGAAAATAAAAGATACAGAAAGATATTCATTCCACAACTCCAGAACACACAGTCCCTGCTGTAGTCCTAACAGCCAGCGGTCTAGGAAAAACTCGGCCTGTACAATGCAATACTACAGTGTCTCCATTTTGAAAGAGTATTCATGGGGCTGGGAGATTATAAAGTAATACCATAAAACAGTCATAAAACAAAAATTTTATAGAGTATGAAATAATGTTTAAAAACTATGTAAATAAAAAGACTGCAAGGCTACACTCCAAGTGATGAGTGGTGAACTGTACCTGCAGTCAAAGATACCTGGTGCTTTTCTCTGTGTGTTCCCTTAGGGCACTGATGGTGAACCTTTTGGAGCTTTCAATGATAACAAACAGCTGGCTACTGCACACAGGCATAAGTCAGCCACCACTTCCTCAGAGTGTCCAGTTATACACAAGGTATGATCGTAAAAATATGATGAATTTTAAAAATGTTATTATGTAAAAGGCACACTGTCATTAATCCCCTCCGCATACTCCCCTTCATTTCAAACACATATATCTCATTATTCTTGCCACTTTCTGAAGCAGGTACGAAGTTCTCTTTCCTGAGTGTCTTTATTGGTGCTGTTTTGGCTGTCTTGATGTCCTGAATCCATTCAAAATGTTTACTTTTCTTGGTCACTTTGACTTTGGGAAGAGCCAGAAGTCTCATGGTGCAGATCCAGTGAAAAGGTGGATGAGGATACACCGTAATGTTTATGAGTTTGTCTTTCTACTGATGGTGGTAGGCAGCACTACTTAACTTGATCATACCTCATAAGGACTCTCACAGGAGGACTTCTAGTGCTGCTTCTGAAAGCATAAGAACAACGGGACAAGTGTGTTCAAAGAGAGGGGGAGTACTTTGAGGAGATTCAATGGCAATGTGTCATTGACTACAATACATCTTTTAAAAATTTTAAACATTCATCATATATTTTAATCATACTACATAAGTACATACATATGTCAATTTACACACATGCAGATAAATAAACTTCAGGATTCAATGACTAGAAAAACATTTTAAAATACTTCTGCATAAAATTAGTGAACAACTAATTATAGAGTATTTAACTATTAACACAGCTCCTTGCATAAAACAAGAGAGGTCTGTTACAGCCACTCCTTCCTCTAGAAGCCCCATAGCTAAAAATGCACATGGACATTAGTGCTGGATGAACAAATCCCATTGCTGACTGACTTCAAGAATATATGGTTTCTTTATAGCAGGCACTTACAAAAGCACTGCCCAAGACTCTCACACAGCAGAAAGTTCTTTGTTCAAGATAACACCATATTATACTTGAATCTTTGCAAGCCCTACACCTCACGCAGCCCTCATGCCCCACAGGCTGGCCATATGGCAGAGGGAGTAAAGGGCGAGAACTAAGAGCTTTCTGCCACATCTCTGGAGACACTACAAACACTGGGACTTTCAGCAGCCAGTTTCCTACAGGGCCATGTATACAGAGGGCATATCTGTCCTGCACACTGGAACAAAGGCATGGGACCTGGCAGGAAAGCACACGTAAACTCTCAGGGACACTTAATGCCCCATGAATGCACAAGAGGATCTTCATCCCTACTTGGTAACTGAGCAAACTGACGCCTAGATGGGGGGTGAAGTGGTCTGTGCCCACATGTGCCTGGCCCTATGCTAGTGTTCTTCCCATGTCCCCGAGAGGCAACTCTCATGCCACATGAAAATGGGATTTGGACAACCAAAGTGATGCTGATTCAGCAAGCAAAACACATCATACTGCTGACAAAAACTGGCACTGAGAGAACCATCTCAGTATGTCACCACTAGTTCCAGACTAGTCTTCCACTTCTGACCTGAGAGGCACCCCAGACCCTTTCACTCCCAGCAGCACTGATTTGGAGAAGTGATCAATCAGATGGTTAAAGCAGGCTGTGCTGTGGGGAAAGGCAGACCTGCCTCCCAGTTCTGGCCCACTCACGTGATCCTCCTGCACCCAGAGCCCCATAGTGCCCAAGCCCAAGTCCCCCCAGTACCAGGCAGCACACATTGCATGAACCACTATCACTGCTTGGACTTCTTCCAATGCCAGAATCTACACACAAGGCACCTGACCCATCCTCTGCCCCAAGATAATGACCTTAAATTAAACAGACTCTGCAGAGGTAGTATAGACAGAAAGCCACTCACTGACCTGCATCATCTGCATCAAAGTCACAAAGGTGCTATAGAGGCCTGTGCCCTTATCCACATAGGAGCTGAGAGGGTACTGCTGACAGGTCCGATCACCTCCTCTGGGAGAGCCTCCCTTAAGCCTCCTATCCTCTATGCAATGCCCTGTCCTGGGGCTCTGACAAAATGCAGCACAGTGTCAGGAGTCAGCCTGGCCAGTTGGGAACTGTGACTGCAAGGATCAACTCCCAAAAGAAACAACTACTTAGAGATCTAGTGGGTGAAGGACAATGTTAAAAATACTAGATCCACTGTGTAGGTCCAAGTTCTAAATCCCCAAGCGGCAATGAACTTGTCCTAAGGGAAAATGGCTAAGTTTGTGCAGATTTTGAGATCAACTCAATTAAAAAAAACAAAACAAAAAAAAAGCAGAAAGGCATAGAAGGGGCTTTCTAACTGTCTGATTTGAGTCCTAGAAGCTGCAGCTCTGTCAACTGACTACACAGCCAGCTCACTCAGCTCTCCAGAAGACAAAATCAAACTCAAATCTGCAGCAGCATTAGAATGGATCCTTCAGGAACTTCTCCCATTATGCACTACTTTTAATAAGTCATTTTCCTTCAGGAGGACACACTTTCACATCACTCATCACAGGGAACAAACTCCACTGCACTGAGGTCAAAACTCTTCTTAAACACACTACCTGGAAAATTTATGAACTGAGTGCTACATGTGAAAAAGTTTAATTTCTTTTAACTAGCATACAAACAAATTAATTTGGCTTGGTTACTACCTAAGAAGTTCACAACACCAAAGATCTTTACTTGAAGAAAAAAGAAGGAAAAAAGGACAATGGCCAATTAACATCCTAAGAATATTTTATTAAAATATCAAGAAGAACACTAAGAAACACGTTTCCTTGTAAAAATTATGGTCATGGAAAAATCACTCTTTCTTTGTATTTTCTAGGTTAATGAAGAAGAGAGGAAATACAGTTATGCAGAAACTATAGTTATGCCAATTATGTGTGCAAAGACAATCAAGACATTCAGTGGCGAAAGATGATCTCACATTTAGCAAGTAAATTATATATGTCACCATGATCAGTGTAAAAAACATAGAATACTCAAAGGATTTGTCTGACTCATGATAGTTTCTTTTATTGTAAGACGGATTCCCTGTTATAAAATGGTGATATTCACATATTAATTCACTAAGAAATTTACTTAGCATTTCCAAAATCCTTTTAGGTTATTTGATCTATGAATAATTGTCAAGATATAAGAGAGACTGCTGTCCCCACATGACCACCAAGGATACCATCTTAGGGCAGTGTAGTAAGAAATGTGCCTACATCAGACAGTTGTGATGTAAGAGAAAGGAACAGAAGCCAAGCTGCTTCATTCTTTCTACTGCCATTTACAGGCAACCAAATTCAAAACAAAAATCACTGATCTTGTCTTTCCAAAGAAATCCAATCTAATCCAAATGACAATTTCAAGTGAAAGAATACATTTCTCTGCTCTCTGTAGCCTAGCAGAAGGTGTGCTGCCCTCCTGGATGAGTGAATATACCGTGGTGGCTTCCTGCAGAGGGAGCCAGGCTACCTTGGCCAGGGGCAGCAGCAGGACACCAGGGCAGAGGGGAACTTGGGCAAACCTGGGCCATGCATCTCTCCTTTCAGCCCTTCTTAGAACCAGACTTAGAGATATTTGGACATAGCCTCAAGGAAGGTGGCAGGTGCTGCAGCCCAGCACAGCCACGGAAGCCATGCAGGCCCAGCTCACAACCAAGGGCCCTCGGTTCCCAGCAGGCTCTTGTAAGGTACCTAACAGCCTAAGCCAGTCATAAGTACTTGACTGGTAGAGCCAGGGGAATGATCCCAGCCACAGGATCATCAAATAATACCACCACTACTTCCTGGATACCACTAATACCCTTTTGGCCACTGAGAAACCTCTTCTTCCCATGTGCACAGTGTGCTCTCCAGGGCTCTCAGTGGTAAGTGCCCACTTGGACACACAGCCTAATGTCAGATCGTAGAGAGATCATCTATTTTCACACTCTTCCTCTGTGAACCTAGAGGGCAGGCCAGTGGCGGTAAACCTATGATACACATGGTATTTGTTTTTTCTTTTAAGACAGAGATGTTGATGTATGAGTTGTTTTTTCTGAATTAAAACCTTAGCATTCAGGGGGCTGGGGATTTAGCTCAGTGGCACAGCGCCTGCTTGGCAAGCGCAAGGTCGTGAGTTCGATTCCTGATACTGGAAAAAAAAACTAAACCACCCCCCCCCAAAAAAAACCCTTAGTATTCAGATTTAATTGCAGTATTGGCACTTTGTGATAAATAAGTGCGTTTTGGGTTATAGTTTGGGTAGTTGTCTCTAAAAGTTCCCCATCACTGGGCTAAGGCCTCTGACCACATCTCCAGTTTGGAACAAATTGGATTTCCTCCCGAGATGTCAGGACACCAGCAGTCCTTGTCCTTTTCACTTTTTATTTGAACGTGACATTAACCACGATGACCAGTTTGGAGACACACATCTCAGTTTGGCTAAAAATATCTAGACAACAGCCCCGCCCACCCCCACCACCACCCCCCATCTGTTTGTTTGCTTAACAGTTTTCCATGTTTAGAGTCTTCTTCCATTGTGACAAATGGGATCCATCCAAGGAATGACTCTTTCCCCTCCAGCCATCCCGTTTACCCTGGAACCTTACCTTGAAAGTACTTTCTGCTCCTGTTTTATCCATTTCTCAGTCATTTCCATCTATCATACTCATCTACCTAAGATGGGCCAGGCTGAGCACAGAGGGATGGCTAACATGGCTCTGGATCTGGAGGAAGCCGAGATTTGAAGGTGGAGCAGATTTGCTGAGCATGGGCTCAGGGGTTTCAGAGCACAGTTCATCTGAACGAACATTCCACTGAGGGTTTCCCCCTGTTGCTCCCAACTCCTTGCAGAGAAAAGTCTCTAGAACTATGCAGCTGCTCGCCTGTGTTCCAGCTGCTAAGATTAAAACCCCACACACTTGCAGGGTTCCTACTATGGGACAGAAAATAAGACATCTCAATTCCCTTCCTCTTTCCTCAGCCAAGAGATGCAATTTCCACTTTGTGCCTTATGGGGAAAAAGTAAAGTACTGCCAACTTAGAGCAAGCCACAGAAGGCCATGCGTCAGAAGTGACTCAAGGCAAAGTCTCATTTCCCCATCTGTTTGGGGAGAAGCTCCGTTCCCAGCCCTCAGCATGAGCAGTCATGATGATTAAAGCTGCCTCCTCTGCTCTGTCACTGCAGGTGGACTGACCTGTCCTCCTGCATTCCTTCCTGTGTCACCATCACCCTCATCATCCTAGGAAGGAACCTCACTGTATCTTCAACTTGTAGTTGGTGCCCTCTGAGAATTAAAACCACTTTTTCTGCCTTTAACACTCCATAAATGAACAAGAAAGGCTTTGTGGAACTTTGGAACAGTATGAACAAAAAGGTAAATATTCTCTCTCCCCCCAAAAAAGTTAACAAGTTTGGGGCGGTTCTGACCAATGGCTCCAAACCTGCCTGCGTATTTTCAAAACTGCCAAAGGGATTTTTACACTGTCATTCCCAGACTCCAGCCTTCATGCTCCTATATGCCTCAGGAGCCCTGGAATCCATAGCAAAGATGGCACCCAGGCTGGGCTGGGACTGGAAGCTGCTTGTTTTAACACAATTCCAAAAGTGGAAAATAAAGTCAAGGCATGGTTCTAAAATCCTCCTATTCTCCCTTTTTTCAGATACTGAACTATTTTCTACTCAGATTAAACAGCTAGATGCCTGCCAGCAATCTGCTCATGCACAATGCTCTTTAATTAGCTCTGAAGAAATGAAACCTGAAATCGGAAATGCTCTGGAAACTACTGACATGAGCACAGAACACTGTACGTTTCTACCCTGGCAACAGAAGCTTGGGTTTGTGAGGAGTCAAGATCTACTCTAAAGTACAACGCTGAGCGCTTTCTTTGTGCCAAATACCCTCTGAGGACTTAAGACTTGAACTCCAGAAATCTTTCGCGATGGGAACCACCACCTCCATTTACTGTAAAATTTGAAGCCCCCGAGACAGCATATATGGCCTTATGCAAATTTAGTCCCAGTCTATCAGTCCATCTTGCTAGCCAAGACCCAAGATCACCTTCAAGATCTGCTGTATCTCAAATGCATGCCCTCTCCCAACTTTGTTCCTGAAGCTCCCTCCCCAGAATGTCTTTCCATTCTGCAGTCACAGCTTCTCACAGACACTGGCATAAGCCCCAAGTTCAGATGTGGCCTCTATTCAGTGTCCTCTGTTGAGATCTCCCAGAGTATCCTAGAATCTCAGTTTCATCAGGTGTAAAGAAACTTCAATTTATGTTTTCCACAAATAATCCTGTGAGCCTCTACAGTCCAGACCCCTGGAGAAGCTGAGGATATAGTAAGGTACAAACTGGAAAGGCCCTATTTGCACAGTATACAAATTATAGCAGAAGCCACAGAATAGAGAGGAGCAAATGAATACATAGCCTGTCATGGAGCAGTGATTTAAAGGGACAGGTATGAAGGCTGAGGACGCTGGGATACGGGTCTGGGTGTCAGCAGAAGGGTAAGTGGCCATGCATGATGTGGGGAAAGATGAGAAGAGGAGCCACCCAGACAGGAAGGTAGGAAAGCAAAACAGCATGTGAGAGCATAGAGGGGTATCAGGCTAGGTCACCAAGGGCCCATGGGACACAATAAGGCTGTGACTTCATTCTGCATGGTCTGAGCAGTAGAGCAACAAGATCTGACAGAGACTTAACCTGCCTGCTATAATGAGGACAGGTAGCAGGAGGGAGAGAGAGAGAAAGTGTGGTGGGGAAGGAGGGAGGGGAATGGGACTCTAGTACAATAATGCAGTAGGGGCTAAACAAGGTGGCAGCAGTGAGGCTGGTGACAACAAGATGATGCCAGGATTCTCCCTAAGCAGCTTGGAAGAAGCAGCTGACCTTTACCTGGATAGAAAAGACTACAGGAGGACAAGGGTCTGCTAAGCACTGGCATGCACACAAAACACTTAGAAGGCCCCTGCAACATAGTAAGAACCTGATAATACTAACAGTTATTTCTGTGCTGCTCTCACCATTCCAGCCCAAAGCTTAAGTCCACATTCAAACAAACCCCCACACCAAGAACACCATATACTTATGTGCTGATTCATTTGGGCTCATAATAAGTACTGGCTTGCCTTGTGTGTCTGTGTGGGTCTCAATAGGACAGTGAAGCATATCCTATGGTACTTGTTGAAATGAAGTAAAATGTCCAGAGGGCTGAAATGTGTACTACAGAAAAAAGTTGCAAGGCTTAGTAGCCATTGGACCCAATCGGGAAAAATCCCAAGAATGATAAAAGAGGGAAAAAGCAAATTCCACCTTGATTCCTATTTATGATTAAAAAAAAAACTCCAAGGCAAGCAGGGCAATGAGGTCTCCATGTTCACTGCAGGAGAGATGCTAAAGAGGACTTGAAAGCTCAGGTCCCTGGGAATAAAACAAGTGGTGAGACTGAGTGCCAAACCAGGCTACCTGTTGAGACAAAGCCTTCTTTTTGTCAGTGGCTACATCCAGCCTGTGACCCTGTGGGATTGTGAAGATGATATTCCTGACCTGGCAGAGGGCACAGACAGGGGCTCCCACAGGCCTACCATGCACCAGGGCCCTGCCAGCTGTAGGGAACAGGTCTTTAGGGAACAGGTCTGGATGTTTGCTAACACCAACCCCTTAACCAGTCTCTGAGGAGTTCTGACTCATGAGGCTGTTTTTAGCAAGTTCCTCCGGTTTTTCTGGTGTTGGTTCATCTTTGAGATCCATGAGGCAGGAAAATACTTGGGAAAATGTAAAATACTATAGAAGTATTGATGTAATTAAATCATTAATTCAAGAGTAGTGCTAGTGGTGGGATACACTCTGAGGCCACTTCGACCTCGTGCCCTACTGCATTGAGTATACTCCTTTAAGGCCACCATCCTCCTGAGTCTGGCGTGGCCCCACAGCACATCTCTAGAGTGAAGAGCACAGCTGGGCAGTGAAGAGAGTACTGATCAGCAGCTGGAAAGCAGGCGCCACGGACCTGAGACTGGAGGCTGAGCCACGCAAACAGAGTAAGAAGATGGGACAAGGCTCCAAGTCAGCCACATGTCCTGAGTCCAGTGTTTAGTCTAGACGTATGAGAATGAAAAGGCAAAGTGTTGGGTAAGTCAGAGGACAAAGCTGACTTAGGTAAGCAAAAGGTCATAAAGAAAAAGACATCACAAGCACACTCCTACCGGTAGATCCTTGATACACAACAGGTGATGTTCACATAACTTCCAATTAAATTAGACAAAACTACACTCAGACACACCTCAAGACGTGTTTGAAGCCAAACACTGTGCTAAGGAGGCAGAGCAAGAGTGTAACAGCAAGTGTGCTGGCAACAGTCAAACCTATACTCCTCATATGGAGGATAAAAAGTATCAGATACAAACAAATGTTGCCTTGAGCATTCTAGTTTCATGGAACAGAAGACTTAATGCTGTTAAGATGCCAATTCTACCCAAAGCATTCTACAAATTCAATGCACTCTCCATCAAAATCCTAATGACATTTTTTGTGAAAATAGAAAAAAAAAGTCTAAAGTTAGAAGTATCACATTTTCAGATTTCAAAATTCATTACAAAGTTACAGCAAAGGAAACTGACAGATGAAGCTGAATAGAGGGTCCAGAAATAAAACTGCACGTGTATTGTCAAAACATTTCTAACAAGAGTGATAACCATTCAGTGGGGAAGGACAGTCTTTTCTAGTCAATCGTTAAGAAAAATGGATATCCACATGCAACAGAATGAAGATGAACCTTTATCTAACACAATATGCAAAATTTAACTCAAAATGGATCAAAAATATACCCAAGCATAAAAGGTAAAATTATAAAACTCCTAGGACAAAACACTAAGAGAAAGCTTCCTGACACTGATTTAGGAATGATCTCTCGTATATGACATCAAAAGCACAAAAAGTAAGAGAACATTTTATGAACTGGACTTCCTCAGCATTAAACGCATCTGTGCAGCAAGGACACTATCAGCAGAGTGTGGTGAAAGGTTTCGTGGGAAAGGATGGAGTACTCATGATTCACCTGTCTAGGGTGAGGAGTTTCAACAGGGGGCCTTCATCCCACCCCATGGACACCCACACTCACGCCAGGCATGGGTTTCACAGCCGTGGCAAGGCCCTGCTGGTCCCAGCCAGGGACAGCCCTATGGTGCTGAATGTGTGGAGGACTCTCTGCTCCAGTGCTTACCTCTAGCCACTCAGGGAATCCTCCTAGCCTTGCTTCTCAATCCACTGATGCTAGCTCCTCAACCCCATGTCTGCACAGTATATGAAAATAAATTAGCTGCCTGAAGTATGTCAGGCTTTGACAAATGGAACAAATCAGTGGTAGCTGGTAGCTCTACATTCACAACTTAAATAGCAATTTACACTCATAAATACAACGCAGTATGACGGGACAGAATGGCTTCCACTGACAACACTGGGTTTTGATCCTATAGCAGTGTAGTACGATAGAGTTCCCAACCACCAGACGCCCAGCTGTGCCTTCTAAGTCCACTAGCCCAAAAAAGATAAAAGAGTGTTTAATAAATGGCTGAAACATCAAGGAATGAGGCTCTAGTCTGCCAGAGAAAGCATACTAAAGCCTGTGAAACGTCCATAAACATATGCCTTCTTAAAGCTGTCACAGCTTAAAGTTTCTCTAAACATCTACTGTTTAATCTAATTTTCACTCACGAATGTCTGGCTTCAGCTCAAATTGAATCAACATTTCCATTATAAATCTCTATTTTCACATTTTCCTGGTTTGATTGTAAAATGTCTTTAGTATGAAATATGACACAAGCAGAAGCCTGAATTTTAATGCTCTTCATTGGCAAAATGGTTCTTCTACAAAACCAAAGCTGCAGTTTTCTGCAAGCCAAATGTCTAGAAGTGAGTCTAAAAAAAAATAAAGAATAAAATTCCAAAGACAATCCTTTGGTTATAAACTTTACATCCTAGATTATAAAACAAATTTTACTGTCTTTATTGATATTAATAGCTAAACATCTAACACATTCACGCTTTACACTGTACCCTGATTACTGATATACCCCGTGAGCCAGTACCATAGGCTACTGAATGCCAACCATTGAGTCACATCAAAAATATTATACCTCATAGTGAGGAATTCATACCATATTAGGTGATTCCTTCCAGCAAATTACTTTGTGATGTGTGCATTATAAATGTTGAAAAGCAGCAAAGAACAATGAACACTCGTCATCTTTATCATTACCTATTTATACACATTGAAACAGAAACCTAAGTGAGACACACTTCACATAAAAGAGATTTAATGTTCCATCAAAGTTATGAATGTTGAAGTCTCAAGTGCCTGTCTCCTTTGGGGTGTGTTCTGCAAGTAAAGCACGGCAGAAATCACTGAAACTCAGATTCCAGCAGAGCAACTAGGGCTGTGCTACCGGGGCAGAGCTGCCAGTCAGCTGCTGAGCGTCAATGTCAAGGAGACCATGGGGGCCAGACGGGCTGGAGCTGAGAGGGTGGGAGATGGAGTGGGAGGAACAAGGCGACATTCCCTAAAAATCAGAAACACTATTCCAGTTTGGTCTGGGACACTTCCCTCCTGTTGCCACTATTCACATGGTTATCTAGGTAGCCAAAAACCAGAACACTCTTCCCACACACAAAACACCTGTGAGGAAAACCAGGGCGAATCTGGTTGAACCTTAGGTCACAAACACTCAATCCACATTGCAGAGTCACGGGGAAAACAGCAGTTTTCCTGGCCTTCAGTCAACTGTCTGGTGAAGGGGAAAAGGGAATTGCTTCTCACCTGCCTCAGACAGTACCTGACACACAGCATTCACAGCCCTGGCATGGACAGAGAGCAGACTACAAATAAATGCACCTATTCGCTGGACTGAGAAACAGCTCACAACACCACTACAGATTTGTAAACACTGGTGAGAGAGTCTGCCAGAAATAAAGCGCACAGAAGTTCTAAGCCTGTTACTTCCTTCTTTTGTGCTCATTAATGGTAAAATTCCTGTGAATGGTTTCCCTCTAAAAGCAGGGAGTAAAAATCCTTTTACCTTTGCAAACTTTTGAGAAATGACTGGCAGGAGGAAGAGCTGAAGAGACACAGACATATCAAAAATCAATGCTTCTGTGCCCAAGAAAAATTCTGTGAGAAGTCTGATGACATGAGCTATTTCAAAGAACGTCCTGTAAATGGAGAGCAGTATGTTATACATTATACCCCACATCATATACCATGTAATTACAATATGTGCTAAGTTGGCATTGCCAACTAATTAGTAAATCTAAAGTGTCCATTTGTTAGAACAAATCCTCTTACAACCAATAGAACTAAAAAATACTTGTACACAAGTATGAAGCCAAACCTGTAAGCAAAGCAACAAAGTCACTTAGGCAGATAGCAGCAATAAATTGTCACAGTCCACACATTAATCACACACCAAAACTCATAGATGGAAACAGGAAATAATATGGGTAACTCTATGAAGTAGGGACAACTTTAATTTTCTTGACAAAAAGTCCCTGACAGACAGGCCCTGTGCTGTTCCCCAGCAGCTCAGACAGTTCCACTCACTGGCAGCTGCCTGACTTTAGTGAGCCTCAGTTTTTCTTTAAAATAGAGATGAGCACAGGACACACCTCATGGACTGCCAAGGGGATCAAGCAGGTCAAGCTCACAGCAAAGCCTCCCATGTACAATGTATCTGCTCACACTTTGCCCAGCTACCACACAGCACATTAGTCTCAATGAAGGCACCGTCGGCCCATCTACACTTAGTGATTAAAGATGTCCCAAATGTCAAGAACAGTGTGGGTGTGCCCCTTGTAAAAAACATCATTAAAATGGTCTGTGACAGTCTCCCAAAAATGTTCCCTACTCTGCCAGGGACCAAACACTGTGTACAGCCACATTTACGTCTGTGACATATGAACAGTACCAGCCCAGTGATCTCAAAGGCTGCAGTGCAAAGCTCACTCATTCCCCCCAAAACACTGGCCAGGTCATGGTCAGCCAAAGGCACAGAGATGTGTTCTTCTGCTGACAGGAGCCACAGCAGAACAAGGGTCTTGTCGGTGTGAACAGGAAACAGAGGCACATGGGCCAGAGGGGAGGTAGAGGGGAGGGGAGAAAAGCCTGTTCACCCAAAAAACACCACTTCCTTCTCAATATGGCAGGGCAATAATGACCCTCAGGAAGAGGGTTCCACCTCGAGGATATCCTACAGTGAAGGAGTGCCTGGAGTCACAGCCCTATCTGACCCTGTCACTGCATCCTTCTGCAGGAGCATATCACACTGTGGGGGCACCAAGCCCCTTTCCAGGAGGTCCATGCCACCTTCCACCAAGACCTTCCTGACACTGGTACCCAAACATCTTAGCACAAAATCAAGGTACTAATCTTAGTGTTTTCAAACAACCTATGGAAAGGGGCAGAGAAAACAGCACCATCCTAAAGAGCTTTAGTTTTTCTAATTTCTAATTTGTACAATTTAAAATTTCATATGCTTCATGTTTTGTTACCATGAAGAAAAGAAAATTGCTCCTATGACTTCATGGTCGTACAGAGATACATACTGAGTGCTTAAATTTTTCCAACTTACAGGACAGGTTGAGTATCTCTTACCTGAAATTCTCGTACCAAAATTCATTTATGTTTCATATTAAATTTACAGACATTGTGCTGCTGTCTGGACACTGGTATTTCCCCAAGGCCAGTGTGTTAAAGGCATGGTTTCTAGGGTTGCACTATAGAAAGTGGTGGAACCTTTAAGAGAGGGGGCCTAAATACTTACAGGTATTTAGGTCATTTCAGGGACGGATACTCTTGGAGAAGACTGTGGGAACCAGCTCCTTCCTCTCTTTTGCTTTCTGGCCACAATATATGTGGTTTTACTCCACCTACTTGGATGTGCTGCCTCAACTAAAACAAGAGGAGGATCAACAGACCATGGGCTAGAACCACCAAAACTCAGAATTAGAATAAACCTTTTCTCAGTAGAAGTGGATTATCTTAGAAATTTGTTACAGTACCAAAGAGCTGACTAACAGATAAAGATACTGAGGTTATCTAATTCAATCTCTTGCCTGTAGGAAGAGCTGTATCAGTAATGTGCATAAAGATGTGCCATTTTTCCTATAAAGAACTGTTCTTTCCCAGTAGGCCCAATCTTGTGATGATCACTGCATGGAAAGCAAATCTTTAGAGAAGTTCTCACATACATGGTAAATTATCTTCTCATAAAGCTTTAAAATGTGCCTACTCCAGTCTTAGAGAAGGTACTGGAGTGCCCTTCATAAATGAACATCCTTCCAAATCTCCAAAGACCACAATCTACAGCATTTCCTTCCCACTATTCAAGAAGACCAGGCATTAAGTTAAAGGAACTTGAGCCAAACTCACTTAGTAATGGACAGGAGATGCCCACTACCTGGTCTGCTCAAGGTGAAATACTGGCAAGGTGCTTGCACTGCTACTATATCACTTAGTCCTGGCCATCTGGGTAGACCACTTGCATCCTCACAAAGAACTGTGTATCTCTTCTATTCAGAGATACTCCCCCTGTGGTGGCTGCAAAGAGCCCAAGGCTATGAATAGAACATGCCTTGTTTGTACACACTGGTAGTTGCTTGTGACAAGAATCAAACTTTGTCACCTACTAATTCCCTCAGAAAAACAGTTAAGTTTTCCAAGAATTCCTACAAAGCTATTTTAGGTGAATCCGTGAATTTGTGCTTCTCCACAAGGCCCAGGCTGTACTAGCAAAGGCTCCTGCAGTTTACTGTCTCTGTGTAGCACCAAACATTCCTACTTTCCCAAGGAGGGCCTGTGACTGCACCATGACAGCACCGCGGAGACCAGATGAAGGCCCAAAAATCCTTGCTATGGCCAATCCAGATCTGTCTGAGCAGTAGGAAAACGTGTCCTGGAGAGACAAAACCTAAATGGCTTACCAGAAGATCCTCTGTCATGAAAAAACAGAATCAAAGGATCAATACTTCAGGAGACTGAAATTCTACAAATGCCATTAACATTTTAAATATAAGCACATATATCAAGGGATACACAAAAGCATAGCATGTATTTATGTAACCTCCTAGCACCAACCATCCTTTTTCCAATATAAAAAAATTTTTTTCTGTAACATAGAAAAGTCATTGCATTATGCCCATCCTCTGGGACATCTTGGGATATAGGGAATATTTTACATGATTTAATGGTTCTAAATATGTCCTAATACTAAAATATTTAAATAGAAATACTGATCTGAACTTCTCCAAAGAGTGTGTGCACAGGTGCATACAGTTGGCACAGGTTTGGTAAAGATGATGAAGAAAGACACTGAGTGAAAGGAAAAAAATATATAAAAGTCTATATGGAATATCTCTACCTCCTGGGTCACCTGCTTTGCCAGCAAATGTGAATTACCTGAGGACCAAGAGAACCAAGGCTTCAAATTCAAAAAATAAAGCAGATTTAGTTTTAAAGCAGGTTTAGAATGTGTAGAATTTCAACAAGAAAGCTGTCTAACAAATGCCCTTTCTCTAAGGGAGGGCTTCCTTGTACAGGGTGAGGCCAAGTGCATGGGCACTGAGCAGGTGGGCTCTTTTTGGAGAGTCAGCAGGCGCTGTGCATCTCTAAATGGACAGGCAGCAACGTGCATATATCCATTTTCACACCTGCCCTCCCTGAGGGAAGACCAGCCATACGGGTAGATGGCTATGAAAGCACCAAAGCAGCCAACCACATTTAAACAAGGCATTTCCATCTCAAGAAAGCACGGATGCAATGTTGCTGCCCACTGACTTTCACCTGGTGGCCCAGCATGGTTAGTGGTCAGCATGAGGTGCTGTTCACATCCCTAGAAAATAGAGAAGGGCAAATGGAAGCCTCTGCCAGTAGGGAAACCAACCACACACAACCCACACAAGATGACTGCTGGTTCTAACTTAGCACACACTCCATATTTGTGTGTAAATCATTCTATAGCTGATTTAAAACTCTGGGTTAAAGCACATGAATATCTAGGCTCTTGATGGATACCTGAGGGCCATGGAAGAACCATGGATGACTGTTTATCTTTTTATTAGAAATGTAATATACTCACCTCACAAAATTATGACAGAAACAGGAAAATAAGTAATTATACAGCATTACTATCTTTTAAAAGCTGTGGGTTTTTTCCATTTCTCCCAACCTCCTCTCCTTAGACTGTGTTCTCTAACTAAACAACTTGAAAAAAATCGTATCTTTTTATTCTGATAAAGCACACTGTTATGGTTAATTTCTTGTCATCCCCCTCAGCACCCCCAGCCTCATGTACTCATAGGCAGGGCTTTTGAGGAGGTGACTGGACCATGGGGGGTGTGAGCCTCATCAATGGATTAGTCTAGGATGAGTTTACAGCTAAATGTGATGTTGGGAGGTAAAACCTGATTGTAAGAAGTGGGTCACTGGGCTCCCACCTCCCTTGACTGCTGCTGGCATGCCATAAGCAAGTCTCCTCTGCCATCCTGCCCTTCCTTGGAGCCAACTGACTATGGTCTGAAATCTCTAAACTGTGAACTAGATAAACCCTTCCTCCTCAAAGTTGTGGGTGTCTGGTGTTGTGTCCCAGTGACAAGAAAGTAACTAAGACACATAATAATGCTTTTAAAAATTCAAAAAGTTCATGAAAAACTTTCCTTAATTACTACCAGCAGTTTGAAACAGTTAACATTTAGCTTTCCAGCTTTCTAATCCCAACTTATATATAATTATCTGGATGTTTATAATTTACAGGAATGGAATTATACAATATAGTTTGGTAACCCTTTTTTTTACATTACTGAATTAAAGAGTTCTTTAAGTCATTAAACATAAAGATCTGTACGACTCCTTTAAATAAGTCATAGCTCCTTTTAGGAGACAGCCACAGATGCAGAAATGCCTAACGACACTTCGGAATGGACAGGACATTACGTGTGGACTGGGGCGTTCCTTTCCTCCTTTTTTCCTCTGGTGCTGTAATGTGCGCACCGTTAGCAACTATGCACTACTGATACTGAAAACTATCACTGTGCAAGGAATCCACAGACTGTGAAACTGAAAAGGCTATTTTTGTTTCTAGCATGTCCAGAATCCTGTCTTAATCTTGAGGCTAAAGGAAGCTGCAGTGTATCAAATTCACTAGCTGGAGCAAAATGATCTGAAGACCAGGAACAAGCCCACTGCATCCTCATGCTTTCAGCAGCAACTGCAACCCACAATTTTGGTGTATATAGTGTTACAGTTTGTGTCTGGATGTCTCCCTAAAGCCTCACGGGGGTATGGGGGGTGGGCCTTTTGGAGGAGGCTGAATCTAGAGTTTGTGAATGATTCATGGTCTAATGTTGGGAATAAGGGGGTGAGTGCTACAGCTTTTGATTTCTTCTGCTGCCATGAACAGTTGCCCCACTGCCATGCCACCCTGCCTTGGAGCCAGCTGATTATGGACTGAAACCTCTACAAATTGTGAACTAAATAAACGTTTTCCCTTTTAACTCTGGGTGTTAGGTACTTCATCTCAGCAACAAAAAAAGTACCTAAGACATATAGATTCCCAGATTCCCCTCATTCAAAAACTCTCTCTGCCCTGTTCTCCATTGTATGTGTGTTGCTAGAAATTGAACCCAAGGCCTTCTCACTGAGCTACATCCTCAGCCCTTTTTTATTCTTTCTTTTGAGATGAGGTCTCATGAAGTCACCAAGTTCCCAAGGCTAGACTAAAACTTGGGATACTCCTGCTTCAGCACTCAAGAGTGCTGGAATTACAAGCAGGAGCCACAGGCCCTACTTATCTTTGCTACAGACAAAAGACTTTCCACTGCCCTAAAAGGAAACTCTAAAGGCTGTTATTACTCTGAGACTTCCACCTTTGCTGACTTATTATGGTCTTTCATCTGCCTTTACAAAGAAAGATTTTTACAGCCCTCTCCTTATTAAGAGTCAGTGCACTTTATGAACCTTCTGTTTGCCTAGTAAAAGACTTAACAGGAATGATCTGCCCACCCGAGGAATCAATGATACTGGGTGAGGAACACTTAGTACCAGACAAGATAGCACAAGGCTCTGAGGAGATGCCAGGCAAAATCACAGACCTGCTCCCACCATGCTGCATGGAAAACAGTCAGACAATTACACCAAATAACAGTCTACTCCATTCATTTATCAAGGTCCAGACTGTTGCAGGAACTGTGCAGGGTAGCAGTGTTATGGAAGACAAAAGCTTGGTTCTTGAAAATAGGGCCCAGTAGGGGAAAGGGGCATGCACGTGCGTACAGCATGAATAAAGATATGGTGCCACACACAGTAAATGGAGGAGGTCTCATGAGGAAATGGCCGGGCTGACCAGGAAGGCTTCCCTGAAGGATGCATCCAAAGTTAAACCCCAAAAGGTGAGGGCAAGATGAGGGTTAGGGAGGGGACTTCAGCAAAAAGAACAAATACAAAGGTAAAATGGACAGAGCACCGAGACATCTCAAAGTGGGATAGCTACCACTTGGAGGAAGACAGGGTTCCTTAAGAGGGAAGGCAAGCAGCAGGGGAAGGAGAGTAAAACCGGGTGGTCCAGAGCCTGGTGCCAAGAGCTCCTGCAGACAGTGGGGGAGCAGACACTACCACCACACCGTCAGCCGGGAGCACAGTGAGACTGAACTCGTTCTAAATACCCTACCACCTCTCTCACACACTGAAGACCCAGTCTCCAGCACACGAACCCTCAGGAGACACATTATACCCTAACCATAGCACCGGGACCCAGGGATAGACCCGCACAGAGGAAAGCCCTCCCTAGAGAAGGCGATCAGTGCTTGTGCCCAGTAATCCCTTGGAACAGAATCATGGGGTTCTTGGTCTTGTGCTTATAGAACCATAGTTTTCAAGATGTATTCTGGAGGTGAATTTGGAGCACAGGCTCACAAGAGTGACAAAAAACAAAACCTGTGACATCACCAGTCTGGGAAGTACAGCAGCATCACGGTACCTGAGCCCCACATTACCCAGCAACAATCTCCTACAGTGTGTAGCAAAGCAATTCTAAGTGATGAACCAAAGTTACCTGAGCCAGTATACATTTCACTTCCCATTTCCTCAGTCTTTCTTCAGTTTCCTGCAGAACGAAGGACATCTGGAAGTGATTCCTCACCTACAATTCTGCTTCTAGCACTTGTCTCACACCTGAGCGGGGGCAAGGGCAGCCTCCCAACACACACCAGCCCACAGGATGGCCTGATGCACTACTTGCCATCCCAAAATAGGACTCCCATTCTGCTCAAATGCTAATCCCCAGCGCAAGTTAAAAGCCAATTTTCTAGAGACGTAATTACATAATCCAGTTTTTTACAGACAAGCTTTTCTGCAGAGTAATTACTTGAGCAAAAGGAAAATAAATACTGGAATGACTACTACTACAGTAATCATCAACACACTCAAGGCAAAGCTCTGATGAACTCTGTGAAGCACAGACTAAGGCCCAGCCAGGTTTCCCTTTGCAGCTCTTTGTCCCTGGGACTCAGAGCAGGACTTTGCAGGATAAACAAACAGTGGAGAAGCAGCCGCCCGAGGGAAGAGTCTCAGACTACAAACAACCCCTCAGCACCCCAACTGCGGAGCACTCTTCTCTCAACTCACAATCAGTGCCAGGCCCAGGACTCTCCATTGTTTGGCATTAATTTTCCATAGTATTAAGACTCACAGAAGGCAAAACACTTGCTTTAATAACCCCAAACAAAAGCTCAATGAATATACCTCATTTACTCTCTCAACCAACATTACTCAGTCCCTGCTCTGAGACAGGTGATAAGCCCAGCTTTGCTGGAGCGTCTGAGGAGAAGGATACAGTCTGGGAACAGTCTGAGGGACACATTCCAACAGGATCCCACCTCCCATAGACAGAAGGGCACAGACTAACGTCAGGGCGGATGGGGCTAGACACCTCTAGAAAACATGGTCCCAGCCAGGCAGGGGACGCTGAGTACCAGCAGAGTGGGGACAGGAACTGGAAAGAATGAGTAACAGGGAAGGGACGGGAGTGAACAGAGGGGCTTTAGATGGGAAGAGGCCTGATGTCCTGGCTGGGACCTGCCCACCCCCAGCAGAAGTGGCAAGAAGAGCAGCCCGCAGGGGCCTCACAACTGTGCCCGCTTCTCGCCTGCCCAGTGACCTGAGGCCTTGCCCGTCTGCTGACCTGGCCTTCCTGGGTCCCTTCTCTGAAGTCCACTCAGGAATTTCCAGGTTCACTCTCCCTCCTCACCAACTACTTCTCACTCTTCCCAGTGTCCTTCTGCATTATTCCCAGAGAAGGCTGAGAAAACACATTCTCAGGACTGTAGGGAAAACAAAGGGACTTGACGCTGCCTGCTTCAGGGCATCCACAGACCAGTCAGGGATCACCATTCACAACCCAAGAAGGCAGGCTATTATGAAGACTCTTAGAAAATGCTTAAAAAGCAGGCTCCGTAACTAAAACCGGTGTCAAAGGGAGCTCCCTTTACTCCGGAACTTACAGAGGCATGACACTATTTTCCTGAGGATTACAGGAAGGTGAAATAGGCACAAATACAGTGGAAAACCTGAGCCTTTCATAAAATGAAACTGTTCCAATCCAACTGACAGTCCAAGTTCCAATGCACAAAAAAACTATCAGCATCACGTTGCTTCTTGCTGACCTTCACCCCATTTCTCTATGTCCCTAACTTGGTGCAGCACTGCTGCCATAGAGAGTAAGAATTAGCAGCAAGGAAGAATGTTCTTCTAGATCATCCCAAGTGGCACAGAGGCAGAGGCTCTTGGTAAACAGTGATGCAGGTGATCACAAAGAGGAATTTCTTCTCTATTCCTGGGAGGAAATGAAAATGAGCTGTTCAGATGGCTGAAAGGGGGCACACTCTTAATTACCTATAACCAGGAATTCAGAGATTTCCTGAATTGTGACTACCCGCTCCTGCGCTGGATCTTTTTGTTGATGCGGCATGAAATATTTATTAATAATGCCACTTCATCAGTTTACCAAATGGCATCTTGCTGTATTTCAAAGACGAGCATTCATTACTGAAAGGACCATCTGTCTAGGACTCAACAGAAGGTTGAAATAATCATGATCTAAGGAGATCTATGGCTGCATTGTATCAAGTCAAATATTTACATTTCTCAGTATTTTAAATGAGAACGTTCTTATCCAGCCACCCACCACAAGCCAGACTTAATTACTACGCCTTTCTTTTGGTATTTTTATCATCTATATTTTCAAACCAATATAGAAATTTCAATATAAGGCCAGCTTAACTCAGGCAAACAGAACTGCCAATCACAAGAGCTTGCACAGCCATCTTCATTTACACAAGAAATAACCCCGACAGCAGCAGAACTGTCAACTAGAGCAGCGGTTAAAACAGTATCGCACACATCAGAAAACATTCAGAAAAACAGCCGATTCTGCCTTTCTGAGCATTAGTAAGTGCGGCCGTTGTTGCTACCACCTCCAGCCAGAGCAGAAATGTCGATCTCGTACAGACTCCCAGTGCCACCATGGCGTTCACACTGCAGACAGCCATCCCAAGCAGCCATTCCTACACCAGGAAAACTCAAGAGGTGCCCAGGCTAACACAGAAACGCTAAACCGGCCTCTTCAAACTGGTACTTACAATGCTCAAAAGTACTTTAAATTGAAAAGGAAAGAGGGTAACACAGAAGAGGAAACACTGAGCCAGTTCACCAGGTTCTGGTTTGGAGCAGCTAACGCAGCTGCAGAACAAGGCAGCAAAGTGGCCTGGAAATGAGGGGACAGATGAAGACAGACTCTGCTCGCAGGCAGCAAGGACCTGGGACACAGGCAGCCTAGACAAGAACTCCCTATACTATTCAGCAAACAGGGCCCTGGACACACCCCCATGCCTTTCCTCACCTGCAAAGAACTTGGTGCTGTGGGACTGGCAGGAAAGTTAACTGAGCTCATAAGATGCAGGTGCCTGGACCTAGCAGGTGCTCCTCCATAAAACCCAAACCCCAAAATGTTGGTTTGCCCTCTTCTCTCATGTTCTCTCTGTGTAAGTTCTGTTTTATATGACCCAGAACCAATGTTTCCTCCATCTAAAAGAGTAAAGGGTTAGACATGACAGCACTCACCACAGACCTTTGGAAGTAACATTAATAACTAGGATACAACAGAAGCATTTGAGAAGTAGATGAAAGAGAGCTGCAGGAAATGAGAGGAAGATAGGATGTCCAGGCAGAGGTGAGAAGGGTCACCACATAGAGAAAAAAAAGGAGTACTCATGAGATGCCAACAGGGGTGGCCAGCTGGGTGAAGCATGTGTACTCCAAGGGTCAAAGCTCGAAGGACAGCTGTGCAAATGAGGGGCTAGGCCTTGAGAGGCTGAGAAATATGTTTATTCAGTTAGTTCTCTTTGAGACAAGATTTCACTTCATTGGTCATACTGTCCTTGAACTCACTATATAATCCAGGCTGGCTTCAAGCTCCTGCTTTAGGAGTACACTACCATGCCTAGGCTAGCCCAGGGATTTAACTTCACCTTGAAAACAATAGGTATCTAAGTCAGAGAAGTATATCAGAGCCTAGTACCCACAAAAAAGTAAACTAAGCTTTCACTAGTACAAATAAGAACCACATTACTACATACTATATACATGCAGCAGATGATGTTTTCCCTGATTCTTTCAGGTATAAAGTAGAAAGTGTGAGACTAGTGTCTTGCCTGAAGCAGGCTAATCAAAGGATACCCATGTGGGTAGAAAATCACCACAAATACAGCATGAGAAGAAGATACAGAATCCACCATCTGAACTGTCAACTACAGTGCAGCACCCTTGCCCCGGCCCCAGCTACATGAGAAAAGTGACCAGCCTGCCAAAAAGGAGACAATCCAGGATTTAGGAGTCACTGGCCTGAGATTATTACACTCTTCACCCTCTGAGCATCTATCTATTCCATGCTTTCCTCCTCCTGTAAAATGTATGTCTAGATCCTCTTCTATAAAACTCATTTTACAAATGGATGTTCTCTATAGCTTGTGAATGCTTCTTACCTCCATTATCAGATAATGGATAATTTACATACACTACAAAACTACAGCCATCAGTAAGTGAACAATAAAAGTTTTTTGATAAAGAACAGGTAATCAACAAAATCAAAACACTGGTAGTATCTGTTCATTCTTTTACTCATATACATCTGCCAACTGGCCAGGCCCCATGGGAGCTGAGGAAAGTCCTGACTTCAGAAAGCTCATCAGCTACCACAGAGGCCAGGTTAGCACACAAATCTGTCCACACATTGGCTTCAATGTCTCCTCTAAGAAAAATTTTTTGCAGTAGAATTGAGAAAAATGAATACATTTGATTTTAAATTTCCATTCTGACTTCTTATGTGGTTCCTCTGAGAGATAAATGTTAAACAGGCGAGGAAAATATTTAAATGCAGTAGCCACAGGAAACCAAAAAAAGGACAATGGAAGAAACACCTATTAATCAGATACAACATGTCTATGGCTCACTTGCTTTCAAACTCCAGAAGTAGAACAGACAGGCCCACAGAGTAAATGAGAAGGCTCACACAGGAGACGGTACAGGTCAATGGCTACACTCACTGAAGGAACTGTGAAATATTTTCACTTACAGTCCAATTTTTAACAAACTTACTTTAGCCTCTCAAATACTAATGCCTTCAGCAGGAAAAGCCTTTCCACAACACTTCCCTAAAAAGAGCTCCCATTATTTGGGCCCAGGACTCAGTTTACAGCTTCCTCCAGTTTGCCTCTACAGAAACGCTGGGCTCACAGTGAATGGACCACTCAATGTGCACACAGAAGTGTGGTATTTCAGTATTTCAGTAACGCCCACTCGTCTGACACCTTGGCACACAGGCTGTCTTCCCTCTAGAAAAGGACCCTGCCCACTGCGAGCCCTGGTCTCACATGTGTCCCCAAGCAGCCCATGGAGTTTGATGGTTTAATTGTATCAAACAGACTCAGAAAGAGACAATTATTTTTGTTAAAATAACAATAAGGAAATAGTTTCCAATGGTGAATTTCTAAGTGATGGGAGTCTGAGTGCCAGATACATCTGTGTCTGTGATTTGCAAAATTTAACATTCCTTTCTCTCCATTATTTGGCTTGCTTCCTTATAATAACTGCCCATGGAAAAAAAGCAAGTAAGTAAAACAAGAAACAGAGTTTACAAATATTAGCACATTACTCAATTTTGGCAGAAGTCTTACTTTAAAATCAGTTACAGCCGAAATATCTGAAAACCATGCAGACTCTTAACTCAGCACTAATCTCAGCAGTACCAGAAAGATAGTACCACTCACAAAAACAAACAGAATCACCAACACAGTGCGTCTATCTTTCAGCTGTGTCACTCCTGTATTGAAAATAAAACAGAAAAATATTTCAGACTCAGGAGCTTACCTCACAGTCAGCAGAGGCCTGAGAGGGAAGGCAGGGACTCATGGAGGCAGATTTGAGTCCAATTGTCAGCATCGCCATGCTTTGCCACCCTACAGTAGCTGCAGTCCCCTTTGAACTTGATCACCTCTCGAGGGACACATGGCCAGCTCCCTGACTACTCTGCTCAGAAAAGTAGAAGCTAAACTGTGACAAATAAAACAGAGCCCAAAACTGCTCTTCCACATGCAGACTCTCACCAAAATACCACACAGTCCCAGACAAAGCAGACAGCTGATACATAATCCACCTTTGCAACTCCTCTAACACAGCCCCCAATCGCCAAGTGTAATCTAATAATTAGCATATGTCAGGACAAAAAGCTAGACCATGACATCAGCTTCACAGAAAAACCAGCAGATTCAAAAAGAACCAACCAGAACACTCAGACTCAGGAAATCCCAAATAAACACAAGGCTGAAAAGAGTATCAGAGCAGGAGGCAGGCAACTCTGGGTCCAGAGTCCTAGAAAATACACAAAAATACTTGTAGACAAAGCACTCCCGGCAGGACACGGTGGCGCCCACCTGTAATCCCAGCACTCCAGGCTGAGGCAGGAAGACAGACACAAGTTTGAGGCCAGCCTGGACTACACAGTGAGTTTAAGGCCAGCCTGAATTACAGAGTGAGGCCCTGTCTCTCTGTCTGTCTCTGTCTCTGTCTCCCCCCGCCCCCCAACACCCAAAGCAGTCCTGGAACTTCTCCATCAAAGGAAGGTGGGTAGAAAAGGAAAAATCCGGGCAGTAACCTGGCAGTGGACATCCAGCCCAAACCTCGGCACAGCAGCAAGGTCCCCCTCCCCCGAAAGATGTTCTGAAGTAATGATAAGCCTGACTGCTGAAGACTTTCAGAGTCCAAGGGCCATGAGCTCAGTGGGAGCTCCAGAGCAGAAAACACAGGGTTCCCTGAAGATGGCATAGCAGCCAAAGAACATGAGCATCGCACTGAGGACGTGCAGCAAGAGTTTAGAGTGGACCGAGATACTCAGAACAGACGCTCAGGGTGCAGACTGTGATTTGAGCTCGCATCTGGGCCATCCCAAAAACAGGATGAGGAATGCACTTTAAGAAACACGGCTCATGCAACTAAGGGCTTTGGCAGCCTGAGCAACTTTCCTATATCTGCTCCTCCCCCGGCACACCAGGTTTCCTACAGCTGCTTATGCTAAAAGTGACCAAATAATCATCATGTTTACATTTTCAAAAGATATATTCAACCTCAGAGCATCTTCTTCCCTCCCTTCAGGGACAAGTTGTCCACAATAAAGTTCAGCAGCCCAGGGGTCAATTTGTGCATATGTGCCCCCACACTGCACATACTAATGAAAGGGTATCCCACAACTTGGTGGGCAACCACACTTGGCACCTAAATTTCCATCAGGTACAGAGAAACTTGGCAGGGGAAACTGTCCATGGGGGGAAAATGACAGAGACAGAACCAAGAGAAAGTAAAAAGAAACGTGTCACTGGAGTGCACTATAACTGCGCTTGAGTATCACTGAGCTTCTGCTCTGTAAACCTGGCATCACTTCCTCCCACCACAAAAACAGAAGATCTTCAAGCTAGTGAGCACTGGACAGACTTAAGTTCGAAGAAAAAAGAAAACAGATAACACAGTTTACCCAGAAAAAGCTAAAACACACTTTTTTGAAAGCTCATTTCACTTCCTTTAGTCTCTCAGATGCAAATACTGAAGTGTCATCTAGAGCAGGGCAGAGGAACTCACAGGGGCCAACAGAGACACAGGCCCATGGTTGGCAGAGCCCTGGGATAGGAATCAGAAATAAAGAAAGGCAACACAGGAAATACCCACGTGGCAGAGAAGGCTTCACAGGCATACAGAATAAACAAACTCAGAGGCTCTGCAGTGAAACTGAGGCTGACCCTGCATGGTGCTGGTCAAGTCCACACTTGGGGAAGGGACACATCTACAGCAGGCCTGGGCCCCAACAGCAGACTTCTGTGAGCAATGACAGAATACAGCAGGTGCTAGCCACTCGCTGTGGCTAGGCCCCACAGAAGGTCTTATCTTCCACATGACACCCAGGATGTGATTGTCACATCACTGTTAGGTATGAGGAAGCGATTCTGGGGATCTAAGAGTCAATGGTGGGGCTCACACACATCAAGCGTAGGTGTGTGTGTTGGCCACGGGTCCACAAGAGCTTTCTGTGTTTCCTTCCAACCAGGCACTTCTCCCCTAACCTCAGCCACATTTCCTGACACTCCACTCAGGGCTTCCCACACACTGATTAACCCAAATCCAGGTACCACTAACTTTCCCCTATCCTCTGCAATACTTCCTTTCCAGCTGCAGTGTCTTCCCCATGCTCTAAGCCTTGGGAAGCCCTCAACTCCTGCCCTTTCTGTGCTCTGCACACCAGGCCCAATGGTACCATTACTCACTGACAGCCTATCTCTCCCCCTGGACTAAGGATCTATAAATCAGAGGAGTCTACTCAGTGTTGTATACTCTCTGTTGCCTAACACAGAACGTGACCCTATGAAGACAAACAAAACTGCCAGCTGTGTGAATTGTCAGGAGTCACTGAAGATCATCATACTGTGCCATGGTGACACACTATAACATCACTAGTGACAAGATAAATCATAATTTAAACATTTAGGCATAATATTTTTATATATATCACTATTCCACATCAGCAAAGCAACACTGGTAAGGATAGTAAGGCAAAACAAAGCAGCAGGCTTCCTAAGAACAGTGAGAAGCTGCAGTCACACAGGCCAACAGAGGCCTACCTACATAAGCAGTCACTGTAGGCTACTGTCTCCCATAGGGACCTCCCCAGAGAGCTTGGAAACTGGAAAAAGGGATCACCCACCAAGATTTGAACTTTAAAGTGCAAGAGCCCCAAAGCCTGTAAAATGTGTCTGTATCCTAATTAACAGCTAAACATAATTACAGAAAGAGTTTGGGACAGGGACTGGGGACATGGAAAAGGAGAATCCCAGAGTGAGTTTTGGCAGCCAGAGGGGAAAGATGGGTGGGCCTGGACTGAACCCAGTAATTGTTCAATTTCTCTCCCCTGCTCTGATGGCAAGTGTGTCAAGCAATCCACAGATGCTGCCCACACCTACAGGGAGAGAATGTGGGGGCTATGAGGAGGCTGGCATATAGCACCCCACAGGGTCGTGTTTATTGTTATAAATTGCTAAGGAGATATTCTTGATATATGGTCCTGTTAGTGAGTTTGTTAACGTGATGGCAGATCGACGGACCTGCTCTCTGTGCAGTGAGGAAAGAACCCACTCATTTTTTTCTGAATGCTAACTCAGGAATATCACCCCTCTTTTGGAAGAATTCGTATTTCTGCCACCTGATGTACCATCCTATCCTTCCCATTCATGCTCACTTTCTTTAAATGTATTTACTGAGTAGACCAAATCCTAGGGACAATCACTTTAACGGTAGTTTTAACCAAACTGAAAGACAACAATTTACTCAGCAAGACTCACTGACTCCTTAATCCATTACAAACTACCCTCTCCTGTCTCAGGATAGAAGTATCATGCAGATAGTTTGCTTTCACTAAATTAATGCTGACTTTCCGGGGCTAAGGCCAATTTCTGCAAAATTTAATTTGCAAAAATCAGCCCAAGGCTACCATGATATAAAATTCATTTGATGTGTTAATTTCACACTCTAGAGTCCTCATCCCACGGGTGGGTGTGTGCTGGCAATTATATACAGTGCAAGAGCACCTGAGCTTGCCCAAGCAACCCAGACAGCAGCCCTGCGAGCTCAGCAGCAAGTCAGCACTCAGCCTCCCTCCCTATGGCCCCCGGAACAGCAGAGATCATCCCAGAAAGCAATCCACCAAGCTTAGGTCAATATTACCACTCTGCAGAATTCAACCACAGGGTACCAGCATCCCATTTAATACAGGTTTTCTCCCACATCTTAACCCAGAAGTGATGACTCCAATGTGGGCAAACACTGGGGAAAACACCAGCATCCCAGCTAGCTCTAGAAGCCCTACAAGACTCCAGGTTCCACAGCCAGAGGTATGAGGCCCCAAACTGCCCAAAAGCAGGGGCAGCTCTGCACACCAGGCCAGCCTCTGGCAAGAACCAGGCATCTGGCTTCTACAAATAAACACGCCAACTGTGCCTGATCAAAACTACTGTTAAAACCATACATAGTGGTGCATGTCTATAATTCCAGCACTCTGGTAGGCTGAGGCAGGAAGATCTTAATTTCCAGTTCAGTCTGAGCAATTTAGCAACCTAGTAAGACTATATCTAAAAGTAAAAAAGAGAAAATGGTCTAGGCATATAGCTCAATGTGAAGGCCTTGGGTTCAATTCCCAATACCACAAATAATAATGATAATAATAGTACCAACAACAACATTGTTTATAAAGCCCATGAAATACTGAGATAAGCAAATGTTAAAATTCTTTAATAAAAATACACCTCTACGTGTGTGTATATATACATATATTAACACCTTGGTTTGCAAGTATAATTCATTTTGGAAATATGATTATAATCTAACATCTTGTATGTCAAAGGAAATTTGCCCTTAAGAAATAATGGAAATTCTGATGCTTCATTCCACAACCTAAAAATATTCACATACTATAATATAATATAAAATGATAATAAAGAAAATACAAAATATAAACAAAATAAATTAACCTACACTTACCTTTGAAAACCTTCATGGCTGGTGTGAGGGAGATGAGAGAGGAGGGTCATTGTGTAGGATGGCTTTCAGAATCACTAAGGGAATCACTGTTATCTATTGGCTCAGTGGAATCTTTTTCTTTTTGTGCAATTTTAATAAGGAGTCTATTGCATGACACTTGTTTTTGCCTCCTTTTGAGGATATCATGGAAATGTCACATGGCATTGTTGTTAAACAGATTCATCACTCACACTGCTACAACCTTATTTGGGTGGCGCTTTTCTATAAAACTTTGCAGTTCCCCATATTTTACAGATTCCCTAATCTCATCTGAAGTGAGAGATTCCTCCACTTTTTTCTCTTCCTCCTCTGCAGACAAGATCCCCTCCATAACTTCTTGCTGTTTGGAGATGATCACCCACAATCCCTTAGTGAGAAAGAGAAAAACCATTGGCTCAGTTGTGATCACTGACCCCTAACATCACGTACTACTCATATTGTAAGATACTGTTCATTTATCAAGTTAAAATTTATTGGAAATGTTTGTTCATCTTGTAGAACATGTGCAGAACAAGTTATAATTTACGGTATATATGTATAGTGTATTGACAATTTCATAATACACCTATGCAGTTGTATCTATACACAGAAAAAATGTGAAGAAAATTCTCCAAAATCCTTATTCTCATCATTGTGTATTGGCACCTGGGGTAATTTTATTTCTGTCTTCCTATCCAAACATTATATATGGGATACATACTACTTTTAATGGGCTTCCCTCTAGAAAGCAAAGAAACATTGGTTACAAATGTCCACATCCTTCAGCCCATCAGTAAATGAAACTGTGCACACCACTTTAAATCAGCCACCTGCTCCACTGTTACGAAGGAAGAGATGCTTCCACCAAAGGCCAATCCATGCAGATAACAGGGAAAGAGAAGTTCTATAGTTCAGGAAGAGTAATCCCACCCACCAGGATTCAAGTCTGTAAACACATTTCCTTCCTGTTGGCTCGCTACCCTGCCTGTCTATTCTTCATTTTGATCCCTGCTTAACTTGCTATCTCTACTACATCCAGAACTGCTGGCCTTGCAAGGCCCATGAGAGAATGAACTCAGCAGAAATGGTGCTTGGCCAGTTCTTGTCAACAATAAAGAAACTCTGCCTTTAAAACAGAAAACAAAACCAAGTCCCCTCCCTGGGATGCTGGTGGCAGCCTAGTTACCCACAGTCCCTCCCACCTTCCTGTCCTCAGCTATTAGGGCAGAATGAATCAGCCATCTGCTGCCCCAGACAGCAAGTGCACCCAGATGCCTTCCCAGGTGCTACCCCATGCAAGGAAGACAGTCAAAAGTCCCTAAATAACATGCCAACTAATGAATATCACCTCTCTTTTGGAAGGGTAATGTGTTTAATCAGTAATGCCCTTTGAAAGAACTTGCTTTACCCTATGGACTATACACCCCACTAAGTTTTTAATAAAGCCTCGGGAATGTACAATTCAAATTAGTCTTTGGATCACCTGCTTACCAAGTTGAGTATTTACTGCAGATCCATTTAAACAGGCCTGGTTCCTTAGACACAAGAAGGTTCCCAATACTGTTTAGTCCTCATAGAAAGGAAGATGCTGCCTACTTGTCCCCCTGGACAGCAGGGAGAACATCTAGCTGTCCCCTGCTTCTGTATGCCCAGTGGGAGCAGTAAGGCAGCACTGACACCAAGCCAGAGGCCTCAGTGCAAGAGGTTTTAGGTCCAGACCAGGAACCCAGGGCCTGGGGATATAGCTCAGTGGCATAAGCACCTGCCTGGCAAGTCCAGAGTCGTGAGTTTGATCCCCGGTACCGCAAAAAAAAAAAAAAAAAAAAGACCAGGAACCCAGAAGCTCTGAGCCTGGGACATGTTGGTAATAAGTTCTAACCTGGCAGAAGAAGAAGTTCCTAAGTGATCATGACTTCTCCCAGTGGAACAGATGGTGGGAGTATACCACAGACAGAAAAATAGCAAGATACAAAATTTAGATTGTACAGAAATATAAATTATCCCATTAAAGTCAATGAATTTTATATTCTATATTTTTATAAAGAAGAAAACAAGTAAACAAACACATTATAGTACCATGAGCTAGAGTTTCAAGACATGAAAGGAACTTGTTAAGGTTTGGGTCTGGATGTCCCACCAAAGCCAAAGCCTCATGCAGTCATGGGGCAGGCTTCTAGAGTTTATTTTTATTTATTTATTTTTGTGTGTCCCCCCCCCTCCCCACTGGGAATTGAACTAATGACCTTGCGCATGGTCCAAAGTTGGAATTACCTGTGTGAGTGCTATACCTGTCCTTGGGCAAGTAGTTTGCATACAATGTAAGGGAGGGAAAGAGGCTGCTTGTCACAGCTCCTCACTTTTTACACTTGCTGTTTTTGCTGTTTTCCACCACCATGAACTGTTGCCCCCTGCCTTAGAGCCAGCCAAGTATAGACTGAAGCCTCCAAAAACTGAGCGAAATAAACCTTCCTTAATTTGGGGTGCCAGGTACGTTGTCTTAGCAAGGAGAGAAAAGTAACCAAGACAGAACTTTAAAGCACAAACTTTTCTCCTTTTTTTTTGTTTTTTTTTCCGTACTGGGAATTGAACTCATGACCTTGCACTTGCCAGGCAGGCGCTGTGCCACTGAGCTAAATCCCCAGCCCCGCACAAAGCTTTCATTCATTAACATTAAGCACCTACCATGTTGCCAAAACACTGCAACTCTTATACATCTGCTGACTTATATAAAAAAGCAATTTGGTTTAGATGATCCCTCTGTTTATCTGTTCCCTAGGAGGTGTACTACAATCTCCATGGCAAGTAACAGAGACAATACAGTATCGGATAAAGTCAAATTACATGAATGCCTGAACCCTTCTGATTAATGGCACAAACAACTGCCACATCTTTCTCCAGTCTCTGCCTAATTCTTAATTCCTATGTATCTTGATTAAGGAGAATCATGTTCTAGACACATTTTAGGAAATATGCCTTTGAGTGTTTAAGTGGATTTGCAAATAGGTATATATCACTATGTGGTCAGTGTGGGCCACAATTTATAGACACTTACTTGCCACATTCTGCATGACCTGATATCAACCTGTTTTTTCTAATAAACCCTTCTCACAAACCCACAAGCATGCAAAGCCAACCAGAGCCCCCTCTCAACAAGTAAAACAAAGATAATGGCAAAAATTAACATAATTAACACGAACTCTTTCAATGTGCAGAAACCCAAGATGGATCCCAGACTCACTGCCATTTAGTCTGTAGCTGGCTAGGTAAACACACATGCCGCACGTTCAACCTATCCCAGGGAGACACACCCTGCCTCCAGCAGAAGTACACTGAAACACTAGTGGGCAAAATGGACCCTGCCTGTGTCAGGTTGGTCAGCCCAGTGGCCTTTGACTATCAAGTCCACCAGGTGATCCTGGGTCATTACTGGGCTTTGATGCCCCAACCACTCAAGGGTCCACATAGACAAGTCACCTGAGGATGATGCTGATGAAAATTCCATTCCCTAGCTCCCACGGTACACCTCTGAATGAGCACCCTGGGGCAGGAGAGAAGAGGATACAGGTTGAGGTGTGGAAAGGGCTGAGAATGGATCTGTGGCAGAGAGCTAGGGGACTGTCAGTATGAAAATCTGACTAAACACTTGGAAGGGTGGCAGGTGAGCAGGGTGGGCACAAAGCCAATCCCCTGAAGCATCCTGCTGCACCAGCTGCTCCAAGGACCCAGGGAAAGATTAATGTGGATCAACTGTCCAGCCCAACCACGTCCCCAAGAAGCCTTAGAGAATAAGGGAAAATGGCCCAAATATAGTTGGTAAAAAGCAAGAGGTGCCCTGGATAAGGCTGCCTAGATCTGTCCTGAGTGCAGCCTAGATCCCAACAGCACACTTCCCATACCAAGAGGATCATGAACTTGCAACATTAGCGGAAGGAAGGAGTTAACTACGTTCAGTACTCATCACCAGTCTATTCCCCCAAGCAGTGCTAAAGAAAATCTTTACTTGGCTAATTGCCTGAATGAAAATTAGTTTGGGAATGATTTGCATGAAGATGTGTATTTTAAAAAGTCAAAGATACATAGTATTAATTCTAATATACTGCTTATTATAGCATCGTAATGGAGGGAGATATAATAAAGAAAAGATCATAACTAATACCAGTCTATTATGTGGACACATTAAGAACATCACATTATTTCATAGTGAGAGATTTGTTTTTCCATTGCAACTACTGGTAATCTAATACTTTGCATCCTAATGGACTTGTATACAGTTCTGAAAATGATCAGAAACCAGCAAGATCTGGCTTACTTTTAAAAACAAGTACAATAATAAACAGTACTGCCTTTCTCTGTTGACAATTGGATGCAGATAAGGGGGATCCCCTCAGCAGAGAAAAACACATTACTAGACAGAAGCAATGTCTCAAGAAGAAAATGCCCCACATATTCACTTTTTCCCTTCACAGCACCACTAACTATGCATATTTTAGCACATTTTAAAAGGAAAAGGAGAAGAAATAAAAATTCACAAGTTAACAAACACCTGTGAGGTGGTGCTAGAGGACCTGTGTAGGGAGTGCTATGCAGACATCTGGCACACCTGTCAGACTGCCAAACCTCTGTATTTTCAAGCTATTCAGGCACTTTCTAAAGAAGCAAAAAAACCTCCATGCCTGAACCGTGAGGCGGGAGAGCCTGCTTGTAACTCAGCCCTTGTCAGGCAGAATACAGCAGCCTCAAAAGGTTCAATAGCCTTTTTATAAACCTATTGTGTAGCATAGTGCCTAAAAATAGTGTGGTTCAGCAGGCAGATCACACCAACGAACAATGCCTACACACTAAGCTACTACCCGACAGGCAAAGTAATGGAACAGGAGGCCACAGTATATTCCTGGTCTGCAATGAAGCCTGTGACTGCCTTCTTACCTGGACCCTCTAGGTCCCTCCTTCTTCCAAACACATGGAGAACCATGCTGGCCCCATCTGGCCTCCACAAGAATATGGGACAGGCCAGACACACACTTTCATGTATCCACTCCCACTACTAAGACACTTTCTTTCTTCCCTCCCAAAACAGACATGGAGGTGATGACCACAATAATTACTGCGTATGGCTCATTCTAGTTTTCCTTAAAAGAAAGCTATGTTCAAATCACCTATAGAGGTTACAAAAATACAGATACTAGAAACATCCGAATTGGGTATTTTCAAAAATGAAGTGGACAGCTGGGATTGAGGGTTCTTTCAAACAAGAGCTATTGCCTGGGACAGAGAGGTAGGCAGTGGTAGTTGGCAAAGCCCAGGCCACCAAAAGGCCAGGAGCACTGCCCTTCCAGAGACCACTGCGAGGCAAATAACAAACCAGGCACCACATACAGCACCAAAAACAGAAGGCCACCACCAACTGGAAAATGAAAAGTGATTTAACTCTCCTCATTCCCAATTCCAATTTAGTATTTACTTTTCTTTTTCTCAATTTATGAAACAGATTCTTGCCCTAAACTTTTATGGAGGGGGTAGAACAAGGCAAAGATAGAAATTCCTAGCACTCAGGAGGTTGAGGAGGCTGAGGCTGGAGGATCCCCGTGAGTTTCAGGCTGGCCTGGGCTACATAGTAGACCCTGTCTCAAAGAAAAAAATGAAAAAAAAAAAACACATACCAAAAGAAAGATGGGGGAAATAATTGTGAACTAAAGTCTTCTGAGGGTGCTGCTACACGTACACTGAAGATCCTGCAGACTGCTTGACCTCTGCCGACTAGAATATGATGATGGTGGAGAGATGGGAGTGTGGTAGGTGGAAAGCCAAAATCATCCGGGGCTATCTTTGGCTCTTTAATAGCCAATCACCTTAATTTGTTTCACCTCACATTGTCCTGACTGACGAATAACATTCTCAGCAAGTATCCCTAAACTGAGCAGACCTCCAGCCTCCACCAACCCTATACAAGAATGCCTAAAATAGCACCTGAACCTATGAAAGAGATTCCCCCACTTTGTTATTGCTGCCCATGCCCACCAACATACCTGGTAAATTATTTATGACTTTCTTTTGTCCTATTATTCTAAAAGTTCTTCATGGTGGAACATGTCTCCAGGGTAACTGGATACCCTGTTTCTGGGCCACAGCCACTTGTGTTTAGATCAGAATAAACTTTTTTCTTATTTCCTTCAAATCATAATCATTATTTTACATAGATATAATAAATAAGAAGTATCTTACCAATAGAGTTTAGTTGACTTTTCAGGAAAAAAAATAGCTAATCAGTTCTAACAGGCATTGCATTAGTGAATTCTGGTTAAAAAAAAAACTTATGATAGATTATTATCCCACTTTGCCAATATCAAAACAGACATACAAGGCCAGGTAAAATGCCCAAGATCACATAAGTTAATATATCTGACAACCCAGATGGATAATTAGATTACTGTCCAACTCTAAAATTAAGGTTCTTTTCACTAAATCACACTGTTTCCACCAAAGCCAGCTGCCTAAATGTTTTCCCTCAAATACTCACGAGCCAAGATAGGCTCAGAGGTTAAGAGCTGGCACCAGACTCTACTTTCTCAGGCTAAAGACTTGGCAATCGCACTTCCTGTGTGACCTGGACAGGCCCCTGGATAGTGTGGCAGCTCTGTGTCTTACAGCCACACAGCAGGGAGGCGAGCAGGAGGAGCCACTTCAGACCAAAGGAAGAAGCCAGACAGAGGCTTCTGAGACCAAGAGCAGCAAGCATTCAATAAATGCTGGCAAGTATTGACAGTGAGTTGAATGTAAAGAATCAAAGAACGTTGCCAGTAAGAGATTCAATACAAAGTTTACTACACTGTCTTCTTCATGTGGACTCTGCTCCCTTCTCTGGATAAACAGCCCTATAACAGAAAATCTTGTAGGGCCTTCAACGACAGAAAGAGCCCACTGCAGCACACATGCCAGAGGTTCACCACCACCAGCCTATGAAATGAGGGACTGCCAGGCCTTGATTTCCACTGTGCCTCCAGGTGTACAAAGGACAACGTTATCCAAATCAGTAAGTGCCCAGCCCATGGAAATAGTGGAGGCAGGAGTGCTCTGCTTTGCAACGATAGGTCCTCTCAGCCTTGGTCAGACACACAGCTAATTACCACACAAAGAGTTTCCTTCCTTGGAGCAAAATAATTATTTAACTAGTGAATTGCAGTCTTAACATCACCATTGTTCCTCCCTGAATGCCTCCTTCAGGAGCTCCTCCGTGGATGTCCTCCAAACACAGGCGTCTAATACAAACAAACAAGAAGAAACAACTTATTAAATGACAATGTGCTCTGTGAAAGAGCCTTGCTGGCCTCAGATTCATGAACTAACAGCAGTTCCAGCAGCTTCTCAGGAAAGAAATACTTAAAACTGCACCTTTACAAATGGGTCTGTAATTACCATAAATGCCTTTCAAACAGACTACAGAAGACCTGCACGAAATCTGACTTGCATCTTAGAAGTTTGAGAATTCCTAAGATGCTGTCCTCACCATCAGCCCTACTCTCCTCTCAGTAATCACGCAAAATTACCACTTTGAGCAAGAAGCCACATAAGTTGGAGTTCCAGCTAACCAACAAAGATTCAAGTGCACTTTCAGAAGCAGCATATTTCAAGTGGTCTCTGGGCCATGAATGAATCAATCATTCATCAAAGTGTGAGAACAGTTGTTATTTCATATTATCCTGGCACAGAGTCTTCAAGTCTTATGAGGATTCTACTGGTTTTACATAGTATCAGTATGCTTCTCTTTCTGCACGAACAATACATAGATAACAAGGCTGTCTGTATAATTGTAGAAATTCTTTTTTGAGGGCATTCTTCTCATAGCTGCATGCCGAAAATAAGATCCTGAAACACCTGTAAAGTAAAACTGAATGGATAGCCTAGCCTTCTCCTGGAGCCACTGGCTTTAGGTACCTCCTCAGGGCAAGCAAGGTCCAAAAACCTACCCTCTCTTGCTCTGTATGATTAGCTACATGACGCTGAGCAAAGACATCCACCTCCCTGGGCTTTAATATCCTCATTTTTAAGATGGGAAAAAAAAATACCTACTTCTAAGCACTACTGGGAGATTAAATGACAGGTAAAGTACTAAGGTATTTTCTACTACATAGTAAATAGTGAGCTAATAAATCTGCAATAACTATGAGATGGCAGAGACAATGACCTGCAAATATACTATCCCTGAGAACAATGCCTGCCATGTTAACCAATAATTGCTTCTCCTGTAGTCAGCCTGACCAGGAGCACGTTCGGGGACAACTTACTTGTAATATAATGGAAACAACGCACAGTCATTAGTTATCCAGTTACGGACCTAAGGAAACAGAAAGAATTCCTACTTATCAAGAAAAGTATATCATGTCTTGTCCACAAGAAGAAATTCTAAGTATAGAGCAGTTTCTCTCCAGCGTGATTAGCAAGTCCAGGAGAAATCAGATTATTCCACATCGATCAAACTGAAGACTAACTCCTACACTCAGGAGCTGCAGGAAAGAAGAGTGCTAGGGCTGGGGAGGAAGCAGGTGAAGACTGGGGAAGCCTGCCCTGAGGCAGAAGGATGGAGGGGTGGCCACAGCTAGGTCTGTGCTCAGCCTACTTCCGCCAAGATGATTCTGCCCGCCCATTTTCACTCCTAGGGAGCCACACCCAAGTCCACCATACAATCTCTTTCTACAGCTCTCTTTCGCTGACTGGTGTGCCCCAGAACACCCCAGTCTGGATGTACCTGCTCATCCTTTAGATGTGTACAAAGAACTCATGTAGAGCAGCCTCCTGGAAGACTACAGAGACTCCTTACCACCTTAGCTCAGTAGTATGCAACGACAGTCACTGAGCATTTTATGGCTATTTGTGCCTGTCTTTTTCCTCCACAACCTGCTGTGAGTCTTGGAGAAGGGTTTCCTTTCAATCACTGTCTTTCCCAGCATCTCTGTATGCTGAGCTTGCAGAAATTATCCAACAAGTATGTACTGAATTAAACCATTCTCAAGCAAGCAAGGACCTACAAAGCCCTGTCTTCCTCCCCCAGCTCTTTGGATTTTAAAGCTTACCTAAGGTGGCTAAACCTATCTACCCCCGGCTGGTGGGATATGAAATGAAATGTTTGCAAACACAGCCTAGAAAACATCTGTGCTGCCCACCCTAAAGCTCTACAAGTGTACCTAGCACACAATAGACATAAGCTGAGATAGCAGAGCAGCCATAAAGCCCTTTTATGAGCAGACACTTCCAAGTGATCAACATCTGAGTCACACAGTTCAGACTTGTTCTTGACACTTCTCTACCAGGTAAGAGTATTCATGTCTACTGTCTGTAGCCCAAGGATGCCCATCCCCCCAGTGGATCCCCATTCTGAGACCTGGCAACAGTATGGTTTTTCAGAAATGTGAGCAGGACAATGAGATATGTACCAGCCTGATAATGTTTTAAATAACCAGAGATAAATGACAATCTCTCTAAAGGTCTAGTGGTTCTCCTGGTACTATAAAAATGGTCATAAAAAGAGGACAGAGTCAAAGGAAAGCCTACTGCCACCCTGTTATCACATATTCTGATTTCAAAAAGTAGGGAACTGGTGGCAAAGCCAAAAGCAGAGAGGAGGAACAAAACACCGGGCATCAGAATAGTGCACCTTTCTGGTAACAAAAGCCCAGGAGTTAGAAAGTCTCCATAGAAATCCAAAGGCTGAAATACAGACTACTCAACACTATGGTACCAGATAGCTTGGAAAAACTGATTCATCTATCTTCATAAGGACGAGAACCAGAGCTCAGTCTCTCCAACTGTTCTCTCCCAAAGAACAAGTCTCCCAACCTTCTGATAAACAGGCTTCATGTCTTCATAATGATTAAGTCAGTCACCGGTGTAAAAATGAGGATACCAATGTAACAGCATCTACACAGCTGATACAATAAGTCAGCAATTAAACCACTATATCAACTTGGCTCTGCTGCTATTGATAAAATTTATGAATTTTCAACAAAATATAAATTTATGGGAGAATAAATATCATTCCAAAGGGAAAATAAAAGAACCAGTGGCAACTGAACCTTTTACAGTGGACCCTTGAGTCACGACTTGCCTCACATAAGAACAACTTGAGTTATGAAAAGAATTTTAGGTTTAAATAACAGAGAAAAAACTTGTATAAAACGATGATGCAGAGAAATGGCTTGTGCTCTCCTCAAGTTTTCAACTATGATCAAACTGGCCTTTTCTGGGAGAAAATGCCCAGGAGAACATACATTACCCAGGAAGAGAAGAAAATGCCAGGCCACAAGCCTATGGAAGATAGGCTAACCTTACTGCTAGTGCCAGTGCAAATGGTGACCTCAGGACAAAGTCTCTGAGACCCCTAGAGTGCTGAGAAAACACAGTTATGAAGAATAGGCTAGGGATCATGTACAGATCTAAAGCAAAAGCCCGGGTAACAAGAATACTTTATCTTGGAGTGAATCACGGAGGCTTTCTGTCCTACCGTTAAGAACTATCTACAGAACAAAGGTTCACCAGTCAAGGCTCTCCTCATCATAGAGAATGTTCCTGCTCACTCACAAGATCTGGAAGAAGAATTGGCTGAAGAATTCCCATGGCTCTCAGTCGAGTTCCTCCCAACCAATTCAACTCCCCTACTGTAGCTTATGGACCAGCAGGTTATAGCCAACTTTAAGAAGCTATACACCAAGGAACTGTTTCTGAAGTGCTTCCAGATGGTCTCAGATACAGATTTAATACTTAAAGAGCTCTAGAAGGAACATTACAATATCTTTTCCTGTGTGGGGTTAACTGAGAGATCCTGGACCAATTTCTCTATAAGGACACGGAGATCTCCCTGGAAGAAAATGTGGCCTAAAATTATACAGGAGAGAGGCTATGTAGAGGAGTCTGAACCTTCAACTGAACCTGTGATTGATAACTCTGTCACTATAGCAGAGTCCATAGGCTTGCAAGTAAGTAGACAGTGGTGATGTTGAGGAACTGGTAGAACAACACCCACAGGAACTGTCTACAGAGGAACTTCAGCAACTTCTGGCTGAGCAACAGAATGGCGGCTGAGGAACTTTCTGAAGAGGACAGGGAGTATCAACAATTAGTGCAGCAAAGGTCTTCTGAGATAAAGGAAACTCTGAAAAAATGTACAGAGCTACAAACATCTACAGAGAAGACCCACCTAGACAGAGAAAAAGGCAATCGTTGCATTAATGACAATGCCACGTCATACTAAGAACAGTGTTAAACAAAAGATATAAACAGATAACCTTAGACCAGTTTTTAGTTTTGGGGCTGAGACCTAGTGAGCCAGAAGGAGGTCCTAGTGGGCTGCAGACTCTCCCAAGGAGAGAAAGGACATCAGGAAGCCAGATTCCTAATGTTCTTATGCAAAAGGGCTCTCTTTCCAAACAATACTGTAACCACCTTCCATTTCATCCTCCCTTCCTACAAGCCAAAGATGTCAACTTGAATGATGAATACAGTATAGAATTATTGTTTCTGGTACATAAGGCACATCTGAAACTTTCTGGTGAAGATACTAGGGAAATTATTGGAGTTTCTGGTAAATAATGCACATTATACAACGCTTTTTATGAAAAGGTTAATTAAGAGGTGCTTTGGGACCTTCGGAATGCATTATGGGTATTTCCATTATTTCTTATGGGAAAGATAGTCTTGACTTAAAATCAACCCTCATGAATGAACTGAATTCCTAAGTCAAGGGTCCACTGTACTCTTTTTAACAATGGGGTGGTACACAGATTGGTGATCCCTCCCCCTTAGCTGGGCACACGCGCAATGCCAGTTAAACTGCAGTAGAAACAGGCTTTCAACTACAAAGAAGGGTACCCTGGCTCAAAGCAGCTTCATCCATGAATCACAAATTCATTCCACTTTTTCGATCCTCCTCTACATTCACATCACATGCAACTCCACCAGTAAGAACTAAATCAATTTAAAATAAGAGATAATGCAGATTAGAAAAAAATTAAGATCTGGAACTCATACCAGATGTAAAAATAAAAAATATGGGCAAATTTAAAGCTAAAATATAATTTTTATAATCATGCAGTGGGAAAATTTTCTGTTACCATGAGAAAAACAAACAAAAAACAGTTGAACTCCGGGAAGATTATTTTGTAAAGTAGAAGTCAAAACTGCTCTCTCACCAAAGATAGCTCAACAAAGCTAAAAAGCAAACTAAGAACGGCGAAAATACTTGTTTATTAGACACAACAAGAGACTAATTTGCAAAATAAGGAAGTTTTAAAAAATCAGGACATGTAATAATCCAAAAGAAACACAAGTGGCCAATAATAGGGAAAGATGAGTAAGAACAGTACTAATTGTTTTTAGAGGACTGTAAAGATGTAAACAATGAAATATTTTTTAACATTACAATAAAACATTTTTAAAAATTAAGACTACTCATACTGGTGAAGACCGTGGGCTAACTCAAAAATCACTGAGAATCATGACTGGATACACCAATCTGAAGGGCAGTCTAGCAGTGTCTGTCAAAGTTTTAATTATGTATGTTCCTTTCAGCAAAGAATTTTGTTCCTAGGAATTTCCCTTAAGGAAATGGTTGTGCAAGGCTGTGTATAGAAATTTTATTAATAATAACCAAACACTGACAAGCATCTACCTGTCCTTCAACAAGGGATAAGGTCAACAAACCACAGTCTACCTACACAGGAAAACCAGCCCAATATTAAGAGCCAGCTAAATGCTGACAATGAAAGATGCCTACTGTAATAATATGCATTAAATAATTCCTTTTCTCAAATGTGCGTATAGATTTAAACAAAGTCTGTTCACATCAACTGCCTTTAGGGAATAAGCTAAAGAGGAAATTTATGCTCCATGTCATATATCTCTTATGTGGGCTGACCTTAATACACTTATAAATTTAAAACTAAAGAACACAATTTTAACAAAGTATACCTACATTCGGAAGCGCCTATCACAATTGTTTTTACTGTAGCATGCCCTATGATATGCTCAGAAACTCACCTGCCAGTCACCCATAGAACTGACCTGAAATTGTGTCCTGGAGGAGTCCTCTGTACATAACACCTGGACAGACCCCCCAAAAAACTCAAGACCAGGTGGCACTATCTCCTCACAGCATCCTGCAGCAAGGCCAAAGGCCATCAGCCATATTCAGGAGGCAGCAGGTGTTCCTCAACTGGCCAGCAGCTGGTCATAGAGTGAACGTACCACCTATCTACAGAAGTGTCCAACAGTGGGGGAGAAAAGCAGTCTTACTGGGTGAAGGTCTCTCCTCAAAACATACCACCTATTCTCTGTGCTGAAAATGTCCATTTCTCCCTGGAGCCTAATTCCACATCAACTGTTCTCATTAGCACTTCAACCAAGTTTTCAAAGTACCATGAAGAGGGCAAACAGCCATGTCACCGAAAAGCCATCTTCTACCATGGCCTCCTTGGTCCTCAGCCTCTCTGCAAGGAAGCCGGCCACATCTCTGTCAACCATGTGGGCCTTACAGATTTATAACAAGTTGTAAGGAGGGAGGATACCAGTGGCACTCCACCACTGCTTAAATGCTTATTGTCTGGCATGTGTTGTGGAGGTAAGCTCACAGCCCCAGTCTCCAAACACACCAATATAACAACAAAAGCTGCGGAAGTGAAATCAAGCAAGAGACAAGGCAAGTATACACAGGACGCACCCTAGACTGGACTTGCACAGAGGGGCACAGTACCTCAAGGAATGCTGAGAAGTAAACAAGAAAATCAGAATGCAAATAACAGACTGAGTATAAATATGGACTTGGTATTATACATCCCAAGGTTGGTAACTGAACTGCAGAGCAAATGTCTTCTATTCTTAGGAAATACACACTTAAGTTCTCAGGGCAAAACATCCAAGAAGACCATGTATATGTGTGAGTGTGCACACATATGTGTGTTTATGTGTGTGCACACCTGTATGAGTGTGACTTACATACAGACAATGAAAAAGAACAGGAATCCAGTGCTGACAATCCAGGCCAGATGCTAATGCACTAGAGGAGGAGGGTGGTCACCCTGACAGGTTCCTCACACACCTTCCTACTTCTTGCTATTCCACACAAGGAAAAGGGAGCTACACTAGCTCTGGCTGAGGAAGGGGTATGGGCAACAATGCCCTAGGCCACTCACCCCTGCTCAGGTAACCTTCTGTGGGTCTAGGGCAGGCATACTTCCCATTTCCCACTCGTTCAGGCTGGTGGCCTCCAGGCAGCCTACTGCTCACTAGTATGCTCACTTCTTTTCCTCTAACCCAAGAGACAGATGCCCAAGGTAGATGTACATGAACCAACTATAAAAAGTCTATTCCCCTGAACACACCAGAGCTCATTCAATGGAATTCATCAGTGACTCCTGGAGCCCCCACTGTAGGCAACTGCCCTGCTCACCGACACTGCCATGGAGGAGTGAGGCAAATCAAAATGTTCATCCATCAGCCAAAGGAACAGGACAGTCTTCTTAAAAATCATCAAGAGGTTACAAGGATGCAGTTTAACACTCAAGGGGATATTTGGAGGGAGGCAGGTCTGGTCCTGGCCTTTCAAACTGGTATTGTAGAGGGACTGCAGACTCCAGTAGCCCAGAGCAAGAAGCTGCCAGAGAAAGGTGCTCCTAGGTGCCCAAGAGGCTCCTTCAGGAGTTTCCAAAATGTGGTCAGCCTAGGACGGTAAGGGCAAACCTTTTAGAGACCAAGTGCTTAAAATGAAACCCAAAACCCACTTATTTATCGCAAAGTGCCAACATTGCAATTAACCTGAATACTGAAGTTTTAACATTAAAAATAACTCACACATTAAAAGAAAAACACAGTAACAGAGCTATCAATGATACAAACAGTCCACTGTGGCACACATGCCAGCGGTTCACCCAGGAGGCCCAGGAGGTCCAAACTAGGTTCCTGAGTGGTACAAAGACATTCTCTCCTCTCGGCAGGGTACAACAGGACTCTCTCAGATAGTGCAAAGGAGCCATCACAGAAACAGGAAAAGAGAAACCAGCTGTCTGTTCTGAAGCCAGGCAGTAGAGCCATTTGCAAGACCAAAGACAATGCCATTCTGTTCACGGATGTTTTTGTTTTACAAAATATTTTCATAAAATGTCACCTATAATAAAATGTAAAGGGTTTACTGTTACATTAAGTTCTTTTAAAACGTCTCAGTTTTAATTCTAATATGGTAAGCAGCAATAGAGGCAAGATACATAATCAAAAGCTCCTTGGATCCTCAATCATTTCTAAGGATCAAGGGGATCCTTGGGCCAGAAAGTTTGAGAACCACTGCTACAGGATTGGTGCTAAATCCTATTAAACTGCACCTGCTTTCAATGTTCACAACAATGGCCAGGAGGAATATATAGTGCAACCACAAACTAGACACTATATGCTTTTATATGTTATTTCCAAAATCACAAGTGCTGTGAAATAAAATTTAAGAAAAGAAAATCAAAATGTCCATCAGCCTTGCTGACTCTGTGAATAAGGAAATGGGACCCTGAGAAACTGGCTGCTTGCCCCAAATGAATCAGCATGAACAGGATGTTAGCTCACGTCAGTCTGCTCCTAGGAGGATCATGATCTTCTCGATGTGTCATTTTAAAGTACAGTAATGATGGGAATTTCTGCAAACTAAAGTGTCCTGGGGTGCACACTCCTACTTGACATTCCAGGGGCTAAAATTCAATGAGAGAGAGGAAAGGTATGGCTCAGACAAAAATAAGGAACATGGGTGTTACGCTCCACATCCTGGCAAAATCTCCCACTGTGCTTCGTACAATAGACAACGCAGTCCTCTGTGAGCAGAGGCCCCAAGACAGTCTGGGTTCACATCTGTTGTCCCAGTATAGTATCAACAATGCATGTTTTCCTTCAAATAAATCGCAGAGTCACCTACAGAGAAGACTGTAACTGGCCTTAGCATCATGGAGCCCACCTGTTTCAATCTATGTTTCTGTGAAGCACAGAAAAGGGTGATGAAACCTTGTTAGTAGACCCTCTTTCATCGCTTAATTTCAAATTACATCCAGGGAAAGAAATTCACAGACAATTTTAGAACCAATACTCAACTCTGAGGTTAAAAATCTGAAACACAATATAGTGTGTTCTACCAGGCATGATGGCACACACTTGTAATCCCAGCACTCAGGAGGCTGAGGCAAGAGGACTGCTTTGAGTTCAAGGCCAGCCTGAACTGCATAGGGAAACCTGTCTCAAAAAGACAATCAATCAGTCAATCAATCAATCAATAGACAGACAGTGTGTTGTCTCAAAAAGACAATCAATCAGTCAATCAATCAATCAATAGACAGACAGTGTGTTCCTCAAAAACAAAACTAAACACAGCATTTTCCACGTGGTCCAGGGATGTACCATGATCCTTACCCAATGGTCCCCCACTGGGGCACATCCCTAAAAGAACAGAAAGCAGGGTCTCAAGCTACCTCAATAGTCAGAAGGTGAGAAAACATGCTGATGGATGAACGAACAGACCCAAGTGCATGCTGATGGATGAACAAACAGAACATGGTCCAGCCATAAAATATACTGGTCAGCCTTAAGAAGGAAGGAAATTCTGACACCCTACTACATTATCGATGAACCTGAGGAACATGCTAAGAAAAATATGCCAGCCACAAAAGGACAAATGGTTTACAAATCCACTTACATGAGGTTCCCGGAGTCATCAGAGGCACAGAGCAGGAAGTACAACAATAGTTGTCAGAGGCTGGGGAGTGGGAAAATAGGGCATTACTTGATAATAGGTACAGTTCCAGTTCTACAAGACAAAAAACTCTTGAGTGCCTTCAACTGCCCTGTCATGGGTGCCTCCACATCCTGAATTGACTCAGAATGTTTACCATTCTTGGTCGTTTTGACTTTAAGGGAGGGCTAGAAGGGGCAGATCCAGTGAATAAGGTGGATGAAGACATAGCATAATGTTTTCACAAACCTGCCTTACACTGGATGGCACTCAGCAGCAGCATTCACTGTGCTTTTTAATCATATTTCATAAGGACATTCATAAAAGGAGATCTCCAGAACTGCTTTACAGAGTAGCAAGAAAAATGGGGTAAGTGTTCAAAGTGAGGAGGCATATTTTTAGGGGGATTAATGGCAATGTGTCTTTTACTGTAATACAATTTTTAAAAATTTAAACATTCACCATATATTCTGATCACCCCCTTCAAGTTCTAAAAGTCATATGACCACCGTGTGCTTCATTTTTGTGTTTGGGGGTCACTGCCTCTTCTCTAGGAGAAATGCTGAATTTTAGTATCCACTCTGTAAAAGCCCTTTTCCTTCCTTTGATACAGCAAATGTCCTGTGAACAATCAATGTCCCATTCTTTCAGTTGACTGCTTTTGTTTACTGCCAGGAAAGGAAGCCACAAATTCTTCAAGTAGCAACAGGGACTCCAGAGCTTGGTTTCATTTCCTACTGGACAGGTGGCTATGAGGCACTGGCTATTGTATTTTAGTGTTTGGGCTATAGAAAGGGAAAAAGTACATTTGCAGCACAGCAAAGTCTTTTCTGGCAACAGCACCAGGGGTCATGAGCTGTGGCACAGCAGGTGAGGGACAGGAAGATCCTGTCCCCTTCTGCGTTGAGAGGAGGGTCCTCACATTCGCAGGAAGCGTGCATGGGAACCAGAAGCACAGATACGCAGAAGTCTTGCTTTTGTTCTGACCAGCAGGCTTCTCAGCTGCTTTCCCATGCATGAGGCTTCCGAGGAAAGTGCAGCTACACTATGTGTTCACTGAGAAAGATAGGAACATGAGCTATGTCTCCATCAAATCACAGTACAGGGTTCCTGGTGTTCAGGGAAACCCTGTACCCAAGGAAGGCTGTCTTTGTTATTTTAAAAATAAAAACTATTTTCAAAATAGTAAGATCTCTCCATTCCAGTTTTGCAGAAGGTACTAAGCAAGGAGGTCTGGGCAGTGGCTGCTGGCTACCACCTTGCCAACACATAGGAGGGTCAACACAGAACTCAACAAAGTGGAGAGACAGAACAGGGGTAAAGAGTCCCTGTGACCATATCTGAGCCAGCGTTGCACAATGCCTGAAGCATGCTACCCCTAGGCATTCCAGCTGCTTAAGCAACTGTTTTGGTTTTTTGTTAACTTAAAGTTTCATTTCTATCACTTATAACCAACAGGTCCAGTTGAACACAACTATTCAAGATCATAGCATGCATGACTTATGGCCCCAAAGTACCCTTCTAATTCTACCTCTCCACTTGATAGTCACAATAGGCATCAAGTAACCTTTCTCAAATGAGGAAGCCCTGGAGTTTCCTCCCTGTGTCTCTCTTATCAAAATGTTCCCATTACCCAAAATACCCAGCATCCTCTATAGATGTGAAGGCAATTACCCTGCACAAAACCTTAGCAGACACCTCCAGGGAAAAATACTGCCAAGAAAGAATTTCCTGCACAGAAAGTGTCTCCTGCTCTCCACTGCCGCTAGGACTCTGAGCATACCTTCCACCACCATATTTTGCAGTTATTGTATGCAATTTCTTTTTGATACGCCTGCTGCTTTTAACTGTGCACTCACACTGGACAGAAGCCTTAGGCATAACAGGCAATTAATAGTTAGAAAAATGAATAATCATAAGCAGACAAGCTTCTTGCACTCCAAGATCATCTGCTACTGCTGATGCCAGTTGACTTATTGTTTTTATCCTTTTTTCATTAATTTACTACACTAATTCTTTTCTAAGTTTTTAGGAGTCAACAGCTATGTAACTATATGACTACTCTGCAACGACCACAGTGTGCTATGGGAAATTCTTTGGCTCTTTCAGTATTTCCCATAAACAAGGTAAATAAGGAAGATGACTTGAGAACCAATACATTCCTCCTCAACTAAAGCTAAAAAGCTTTACTCTACAATGAGTAGAACTTTTAGGACATGCAGGCAAGCCCTGGGCACTTTCTCAGCCTCTCTGTCCTGCCATGCTGGTTCTCACGCCCAGGCAGCGGCTCTTCAACCTACTTAAGCAAAGGGTGGAGCAGTGAGACTCACAAGGGTGTGTGATGAACATCCTTCTCCTCCACCCAGTGTGTAAAACACTACCAATACTGGATCACTTTGGTGATGAGAACCAGAAACATGTTCCGTAGCAGAAAGATGTATGTTGTGAAATAAAGATGCATTACCACAAGTATCCCTATCCAGCGGGGAGAAAAGAAGATGGTGAACTTGCCATGTGTAGCTGACACAGGTTTTTTCAATAACACATGCTCGTTTGCTTTATCACCTACTTGCAGACAAGCAAAACATAAAAAATAAGAAAATATCAATCATACATTGAGTGGCATAAATGTGTTATCTCAACACTTGAATATTAATCAAACCACCTATGATTGAAGGACCCAGATATCAACACACTCAGTATAGGTTAATCAACCTTCCAACCTACATGGTCTTAAGCATTTTCAGACAGGAAAACTCTGTAGTATAAAACTGAAATGTTACTCATTAAATCAATGAAGAAAGGAGAGAATAAATCCTTAACTTACGTATGAGTTCTGTTCCGGTAGAACTGTTCTAAGCTCAATTCATGTGTTAGGCAACAAAGTGAGTCTTATATAGTCCAGGGAAAATTCAAAACTTGAATGTTTGTAAGTCAGGGACTTACGGTATATTTTCTACTTTAAGGACAGGTACTAACAGCTACCATAATAAACTCAAAAAGACTACAAATTCAAACAAATGACAACAGAAAGAGTCCATAAAAGTAAAAATATCTCCGATAAATAACTTTGCTAACAGTGCTGTTTTCTGGCACTAAAAGGTATAGAACTCCTTATGTTAAGAATCTCTTGAACCACGTTTAACTTAATATTTATACAAAATGCAAGATGAAAATTCATGATGAGCTATGTGAGCCAGGCAGAAAAAAAATGAGAAAGGGAAAATAAATTGGTACAGATGATCACTTCTATAAGAGAATAAATAAATCTGCCAGTAGAATGTTATATAGTATGTGGGGAGGAGAAAGTATTCCTATAGATATACATGCAACATTTACTCAGTAGTAAGGGCATATTTCATTAGTTCACAACATTCAGATTTTTTAAAATTACATATTTACTCAACCGGGTGTACATCTTGATTATGCAGGGCTAACTTCTGAGCAATATATAATTTGAGGGAAAACTATATGGAAACCATCTAAAATGTAATAAAGAGAATGATCTTTCCCTACGTACTTAGGTAATCCACTATATACAAGAAAACAAAAGTTTTATCTATTTCTCAGTATGAATATGTAAGGTCCATATGTGACAGTTTTATAAATACAGTCTCCTGAGTACACTCTACTGCTATGGTAGAAACAATGGAAACTGATTTAAAAGGAGTAATTTTCTTCTCTAATACTTTTTTCTTTCCTCCCTTCCTTCTTCTGTCACCTGGGTAACTTCTCACTCCAAAAAGCAAGCCAACAGGCTCATATCCAGGCTCTGTGCATTCATCAGAGTAAAATACAACAGTGTAACAGCACAAAGAGAACAAAGGAGGAAGTCCTGGAAGACTCATCTCCATGACAAAGTTCTAGTCTTAATGACCCACCATAAAAATGCTGGTACTGAGCAGGCAAATCAGAGCACTCAGGGAAACTCAGAATGATAAGACACAGGTCTAGTAACAGTGCAGCTATCCACGTGCAAACATTCCATAAAGGCTTACTGAACTGATTTAAATATTTCACAGTATGAAGAAGGAAACACGTGATGAGCAAGGCTAGAAAAGGTGGCACCTCTAATCTTTAAAAGTAGCCACAATACACAGAAAAGTGGGTAGAGCAAGAAAGTTGGAACACAGTGATCAGTGATACCTGCTGAAGAACTCCAAGGTCTAACTTTCCAGTAAGAACAGCAAAATCCAAGAAAAATCTGCTTAGTGTTCCTACCTTTGCTGCATACTCCAACAGAAAATCCAACCTGAAAAACCCAACCTGTATGGGCTGAGAGCAAGTCATGTGTCGTATCTCATAGTGAACACAAAGAGGTGACGCCTCAGTCTAAGTGCCATTCTCAGGCAGACAACATACAGTGCTTGGGTTAGTGCATTAAAACACTTGTCACTGTGCATATTTTTTGCAGTTTGAGTAAAATATAACCATAGCTCCAAAGAAAGTTAGTGATATAGCAGTAAAGCTGAGAGGAAAACGGTGAACCACAACAGAGTTAGAAAGAAATCATTGCAAAATTTGCTAAAGTCCTGGAAAAATGTATTTGTAAGTGTAATTTTTGGGCCTCCGAATCAGTTATTTGGTTTGTCCGTTATTTCTTACAGGAAAGTATGTCCCGTTCTCTAACTTTTCAGTGTTCAAACACAAATCTGGAATGAATTTAAGTTCAACAATAGAGGTATCACTGTATTTCAAAACAAATGCCAACACCAAAAGAAGATAATGACAGTGTGGCTTCACCCCCTGACCCAGAACAAACCTATGAGAAAGCAGAACACCTCTTCCAGCCATCTGTCCGTTCCGTGTGGTGAGCAGCGGCCAGGGAATTTTTCTGCAGTTCTGTTGTCCACTGGGTCATGTGGGTCCTGCCTTTGTCACAGTGAACTCCACTGAAGGACAGTTATAGGAAAGTGTCTATGTCTCTCCCCCCAGAATCTATGGTCAAATCTGTGGTGCAGATGGTCAAATGTGCTTACTACTACTTTACCTAGATAGCTGATCACCACCACACTGCCTGCAGACAAGGAGTCCCAGGGAAGGGCTGTGAAAGACTCCCCTCCCCTCAGCAGGCTCCCAGGGCCTCCTTCAGTCTGAGCGCTCCATCTTTGAGGAGCCTCTCCAAGAGTCACATAGGCACAGGAAATTGAGGACAAAAATGGTAGAGTGGGGCAAGAGATATAACTCACAAGAGACCAGCTATCACGAACGACTCAAAATCACAACACAGAATGACAGAAAATCAAAGGTGGCAGCTCTATCCCAAAAGGTAGAAATCAGTTCCCACTGTTACCAAGATAGGCTTCTTTTAAGGAAGAACAAGAATACTGATGAAATGACACAGAATCCCTGTAGGTACCGAAGTGTCCCTTCTGAAGCCACCTAAACATCCTGATCCTTCCTCATACACAGAAAACAAACACGCTGTACACCTTGTCAGCATGCAAAAATGCTGAGAAACAAGGAAGAACTGCTTTGTCACCTGCTGGTGGTAAACTACATGTTGCCCTTCTTAGAGGATGCATTCTCACACAGGAGACACTGCCTAGCTGTCTTCTGTTGAGCCAGTTAGGTATCGGCAAAAATACAGTAAGACAAAATTCTTAAGAAAATAGTTGTATTGCACAAAAGTATTATTTATGTTAATGTATAACAGGTATGCATCTGTTACCTTGAATTTAATAATGATTTCTAAAATCATTTGCATCTACAACCATACCACCCTTAACATGCCGAATCTCATCTAAAATCACTTGCTTTTTATTTCTCATATTATAAATATTGATAGAAGCCACATAAACAGAAGCTCTTTCTAAGGATGCAAAAAAGGTCTGAGACTATAACATCTTAAGAGTCACTATCTAAAGGAAACATTCCAGTAGCAACTCCCACAAGAAAACATACAATGAGCTGTAGGGAAAAGACTCAGATTAGGAAGGAATAAGAAACAATTAAGGCCACCTCCCTTCTGACAGCTGGAAGGGGCCAGAAGGACGGGGACATGACTGTCACCTGTCATGCCCTCCCCCGCTCCCTATTTTCAGAGTGAACCAGCCCACCAGCTCTGGGGTCTCCTGTCACTCCCTGGTGACACTGGGGCCTCTAGTCTATTCTGATGAGAGCCCCAGACTCCGGGGACAGCAACACCCTCCCTGCTTTTGCCACTCCAGGACAATTTGCTTGGGCCTCAGAGCGCTTGAACCTTGGAACTACCCCAGGTGACTTGCCCTATGATCTTTTCTGGTGATCCAGCCCTGCCCATACAGCCCCCAACCCCACTTCTGGGAAAGTCAGGAAGCAGGTCCTTGAATGTATAACCTGCTCTATGTAAACAGTGCTCCTCATAACCCTCTACCAGTTGAGGAAGATGAATGTTTAAAGGTTTCCAAAGATTAGAGGTAGAGACCAGTGGAGAACCCCAGAGAAACAACTAGAAGACCTCCAACAAGCTGCCACAGGGCCTAAGGCCAAGATGCTAGCTAGTGGAGGTAGTAGGGAACTGCCCAGAGCTGAGACAACCAAGGGTCTGGGGCCACAGGCACTCAGGGCTCAAAACCACTAATATCAAAGAAGCTGCACTTTGCTGTTGTAATCTGCATTGGAACTGAGCAAAAGAACCCTCAGCTGAGCTAGCATGGCAGTGTATACCTGTAATCCCAGTGCTCTGGGAGGCTAAGCCTGGAGGATTGCATGTTCAAACACACCTTGGACACCTTAGCATGACCCTATCTCTGAATTTAAAGAATCAAAAAAGGACTGTAAATGTAACAGTGTGACTGTCCTAAACTTAATCCCCAGGACCACCCCCCTCAAGATAAGAACCCACAGTTTAGCCGATCGATGACAGCAGGTGAGCTCAAATTTTCTTATCACCAGCTGACAATAAAAAAAGTAGTCTCATTTAAATTCACCAAGCTAGATATATACTCACTGAGGGTGATCTTTTGGATTGATAAACTAAACATTTGGGTCTTCATTAATCTATAAATTTCCTAAGTGACTAGTCTTGTGTAGTACTGTACTACAGGGGTAACTCAGTATTTCACTCAGCCACCTCACTGAAACTTGTGCCTTCTCCCAAACTCACCGTCACTGTACTGCCTTTTGCCATATCAGCTACAAGACTTCTCACTAAATTACTGATTCAGTAATAACTAGTTACCATGGCAAGATTCAGCTGCCCTATCTTCGAAGGAATCACTTTATTCCAGTGCTCCTTCCCTTGTACCTCTGCAGTCTGTTGGGGAATCAAAATAATTGGAAACCTGAGGGTGAGACATCAAGTTATTAAAGCCCTCAGCCTAGCAGTTGTCACCAGACAGTGGAATGGACAGAGTCCTGTTTTCTACTTGATCCCTGACATAGGTGCTTTTCACAGATTATCTCCTCAGTCCTGGAAACAACTCTACCACATGCAACCTTAAGGTAAATCTGCTTCTCTGAGCCACAGGGAATAATTGATAAGCACAGTCATGTATGTGTTCTTGTTCATAAAAGTGGGATGCTTGTGGTACAAAAACTGTATGAAAGAAAAACACATTCTCATTATCTGTAGCAAAGGATATGCACTTCAGGAAAGGAAAATCATTCCTACTTGCTGAGGCAACATGTCCACAACTAAGTGGTCCCTCCCACAACACGAAGAAGACCGAGACGGCTGGTGGCACAGCAGGAGCCCCCTCTCCCTCTGGAGAAAAGACTTCCCTGAAGAGCCTGTGGAGGACATGTGTGGACATATGTGTGACCCAGCAATGCCGGCCCAGCCTGGCTTGGACAATGCAAGGACAACTCAAGGACATCTCTCAGTTTCTCTAAAATGTGTGTCACCAGCTGACAAGGAGAATCAGTAAGGCTGGCTTTGTATTTGTACACTGAGTTTCGAGAAGGCAACCAAATGAGGCCAAAGATTAATAAAGCTGAAAGGAAAGAAAGTTAGTGAGAGGAAGACAGTGACTCAGAGTTTGTACACATTCTTCCCAGGAAACAGGGAGGTGCACAGAAAACACAGTGGACTTAAGGTCTGATGCAAATCCAGACCAGACACTCCACCATCTAAAGGGGAAAGTGGACTAGAGCCTAGCACCCAGCCTAGCCACAGATGCTGCCACAGCAAAAGGAATGTGGTCCTGCAGATAAAGCCAGAAAAGAAATCTAGTCCATGGACTTAAAACACAGAGGTACAAATAGCAGACCTGTGCTGCATAAAGTTTCCTCCGTGCAGTTTACAACAAACACCAGGCTTCACCTTGACCAAGCTGCAGATCTCACAGAGGAAAGGCCCTGAGTCTGAACTCTACTTATTCTGAGGAATGTGTCTGTTTTCCAAACAGAGGACATGGGGAACCACAGAGAGCTCACCAGCTGTCTCTTGTCTTTCTGACCCTCCAGCCCCACCTGAAGGCATCAGCCTAGACAGAGCCATGAGAAAACAGTCAAAAGTATTCCAATGGAGGGACTTAACCAAACAAAACCAGTAGCTGCCTGTTACAAAAATATTTCACATGTGATTCTCCAGTTCCCGACCAAACTGGAAAATCAACAAGCTATATAGATTTCAGGGTAGAGGATGGATATACACACCCACCCTGAAAGTTTCCACACTGGTTAGCAGGGGGCTGGAATTGGTCCTGCAGGATTTGATGCTGACCAAATCCCGCTGCCTCTACTGCACCACTGTACACTGGGTAGGCCCGCTCCCCCTTGGTCTGCGCCATGGGCAGTGGAGTTCTCATACCAGCTGCCTCCATCAGGGCTGGGTTGTGGCTGGAGGCCTCTGGTTGCACCTTCTGGGAGAGCTGTGCTGATCCTCTAACCTGGAAGGGCATGGCCAGGTATCCTCCCTACAGTTATCTTTTGCCCTCGAACTCTCTTTTGGCCTCCTGACACAGCTCACTGTTTGGATGGCTTGCTCTCAGGTACCTAGTGCCCCTGCAAAGGTCACAGAAAGACAGAGTCAAAGACAGCCAGGGAGATGTGTGGCTTGCAGGGAGGCGAAATGTGTCAGAGCCTTTGTGCCCAGTCTCGACCAGCCAGCCAGAGAAAGAAGGTCACTCCACTGCACGGTCCAGCTTCTCCTGTCCTGAGAGCAACTACAGTCATTTCTCATGTTCTAATCTTTACTTTACTAGAATGTGCTAAGACTTCCCCTTAAAAAAAAAAAAAAAAAAGTAAGTGAAACAGCAAAATGCAGGCCTCCTGGTGCCACCAGCCATGAGGAGTCCCTCACTGCGTTGTTGTTCGGGGACCAGGCCCTGCATCCTTTCCCCACTACTACTGCTGAGAGACCTATCCCCACCAACTTACTACAGAGAACACGCCACCAGAGAGAAGCCAGGGAAGGAGTACAAAATTATCAGTTCCCACACATGCACGCACACACACTCAGGGGCTGTCTGATAGTTGGAGGAATATTTAGCACAGACATTCACAGACACTTCTGTCAGAATTAAAATGGGAAGCTGCACAGATAGAAGTCACTGAATAATTAGCGGTGAAGACAAGTTTACTCAGCTCCCCGCCAGTAGTGACTTTTACTCGTCCCCGGAGGAGAAAACATCTGCGCTGATGTGCAGAGGGGGCCAACTGCCCCTTGCTTTTCAAAGGTCTTTAAACTGGAGATGCAACTGGGGACACCTAAGACACACACCTCTCCAAAAAAGTGTTCTACTAAATCTTCTACATTAAGTTGGCTGGTTTAAATAAAATAACTCACATTTATATGTAAAAATAAAACCTGATTTTTAAATCTGGGCCAGTAGCACACACCTGCAATCCTAGCACTCGGTACACTGAGGCAGGAGGACTGCCACAAGTACAAGGCCAGTTTGGGCTACATAGTGAGTCCAGACCAGCCTGCACTACATAGGGAGACCCTGTCTCCAAAAAACAAAACAAAACAAAACAAAAACCTGATTTACCAGGCAGTCTACATACACAGTCCTGGCCCTTAGCCATTCCAAGGCTAAGAAAAACTTCCTAAGTCAAAGAAAGGAATGTGTATTTTTAACTAACAACTCAGTCAACTGCTAAGTTTTCTCAAACTAAAATATAAAAATACATAAATAAATCTAAAAAGCAAAAACCAAAACCAGTATGAAATAAAAATGAACATTAGTATTCTATGGTTCACTTTCTCTTCCCCATATGTTCAGAGGGAGAAAAGGAAAAATGCCTTCTCTATTATATTCCGAGAAAATGAAACACAGGCAAACTGGTTCCATGAAATGAGGAAAACCAGCACCCTGTGACACCTGACCCTAGGAAATCCTCGCTGAGCAGGGGTGAAGATTTACCTACACTCAGGTAAATCCAGATTTCTACCTGCACTGGTCAAGCCAGAGTCCTCAGGGAATTCAGATGACCACTATATATTGGCTCTGAGGACAGGTCTGCTCAGCACTGCATGAATTATTAAATCTCATGCCACCCATTTTAACAAACACAAAAGCAAAACCAGGAAGAATGAGGATTTCTCTAAAAGTCCTGGGTCAGCCATTCTACTCTCCTCCAGGGCTTCCTTAAAATGTAAAGATGAGGTGTCTGAGCCAGGCAAGATGGCATAGGAAAATCATCCCAGCATTTCTGGAGGCTAAGCTGGGAGGATTTAAAGTCTGAGCCCAGCCTGGGCAAAATAAAAAATATAGAGGGCTAGGGATATAGCTCAGTGTGAAAGCCCTGGTCCAATCCCCAGTACTGCCTTGGGGAGGAAAGAGAAGGGAGGGGAGGGGAGAGGAGAGCAGGGGAGGGGAGAGGAGGGGAAGGGAGAGGAGGGGAGGAAGGCAGGAAAGAGAGAGAGAGAAAGAGAGAGAGAGACAGAGAGAGAAAGAAAGAAAGAAAGAAAGAAAGAAAGAAAGAAAGAAAGAAAGAAAGAAAGAAAGAAAGAAAGAAAAAAAAATAAAAGAGGTATCTAGTCCAATATATGCCCAACACCCTAATGCGAGTAGCAATGATGACGGCCACATTACAAGTTCTTTTCATGGAGGAGACCAAGGATGAGGAGGCAATAGCATAGCACACTTTGTACCCCAGAATTCCTTATTGGACACTCCCTCACTCCAGCTCTGCTGCCATATAAGCATGGCTTCCTTCAGGGCTCACCTTAATCCCATACCCAGAAACCATGCTACAGTAAAAAATGCAACTCTACAGCATAAGGAATTCTGAAGTCAATTGTGGATTGACTGCCTGCAGGGTGCTTTTCATAATATGATTTATTATGTTTTCATTAAAAAGATTAGAGAGAAGCTGTCCAAACTATAAGACGTTGCTAGGCATCTTGGAAGTTAGCAGAGTGGCAAGAATTTTCCAACAAGCTGTCAAAACTAAATTAACAGATACAAATTCTCAGCAACACACCAAACAAAATGAAGATATCCCACTTTAAAAACTGTCAAATAGCAAGTTTTACAGCACAGGAATAGGTCTTTAGAAAAGCCACCCCTCAGCACACAGCTGACCACCCTGACACAAGGGACCTTCTCTAGGGACATGCCACAGGCAGACACCTGGTTTGGGCAGGGGCAGTCCAACCCGTCCGAGGGATTCATCTACTGCCAATGCGGGCTCCCTCAAAACCACAGGGCATGCTCAGCACCTCAGTCAGCCCTGATGTCTGCCCAAGACATGTCTCCTAGGATACTCTGGTGACCTGTCTCACACAACCAGACCCAGCCCCTGCTGATGCTCATAGTCCTGCCCAGACCCACATGTTCCTCTTCCCTCTAGTCCTCTGAGGATCTAATGACTCCCACTGATACTAGGTAGCTGATAACATGAAGAGTGAACATGCAATATGAACAGAGAGGAAGGGGAAGGGAAAGGCAGCCAGGAGAAGCAACAGCCAATAAAGCGGCAGAGTAAAACAGAACAGCCAGCCAAAGCAAAGGGGAGCCAGCCAAAGCAAAGGGAAGAGAGTAGAGGAGCTGGGTGAGGGGAGCATACAGGACCATCTTGCTGGCACCAGGGAGAGCCAAGGGTGGAAGATGTCTCACCTTCTGCTCCTGACCATGAGACCACAGCCCACGAGCGGCTGTGCCCACAGAACCTTCTTTTATGAGACTGCACCCTCACCCTCGTCCTGGGTGAAAGGTCTTCTTGAACCAGTGCTCAAGAGTCTAGTTCAATGAATGCCTCCTTACCCGGCCTCATGTTCACACTTCCCTTTAAGGTCTTAGGAAAATCAACAGGGTCCATCTTCCCACAAAGCTTTCCCAGGCTCACCACCCAAAATAGCCCCAGTCTACTAAATTTAATAAGGTCTGTCTTGGATCTGGTCAGAAAGTCTCCTGAAATAATCTAACATCACTTAACTTCTTTTTCAGTTCAAGTCCCTCAAGCATGCTGAGAATTTCCATGCACAAGAGTGGAAAGAGTCTGAAAGGAGGTCATGGCGAGGGATGCCAGTTACCAGGGAGCCACACAGTGTCCCTGGATGAGGCCACAGCACTTCTTGCCACCTGAGGAGCTCTGGTAACTCCTATGCCAGGCTATATCTGTCCCACTAAGCAGACTGTGGAGGGCCAGGCACACTGAATTTCCCAAGTGCCTCAGGGAATGCAATGTGCAGCCATACTCAAAGAGATACCACAGGACCCCAGCAAAGTCCTCACACTATAGAATACAAGCCTGCATGGTGGGGAGGTGGCCAGGAAGCACGCAGGTCCTTCCCACGAGATGCCTCACTCTACTCCCCATGGTCCCTCGGTGACCACAAGAGCTGTGGGGCATATAGATGAGGTACCACCCTCCCATACAAGTATTTACCTAGCTCATCTACTTTGCACTGTGCAGACAGCTCAAACCATGAACAACAAAGCAGACCTCATGCTGACAAACTGGCCAAAAATATTAGGCTAAGCTATAAATAAAGAAAATGTTCAGCTCTAGATCCCTAACCACAACTGAAGATATAGTGGAAAGAAACAGCTTCTCCCAACTGCTCCACCAATGAAGGGCAGATGAAGGTTGGAAGCACACTCCTATCCATGCCCTACCATCACTGCTGCCACTCACCATGACTTCTGTCTCTTCTCAGCTGTCACTTTCTGCACAACGCTGGGAAGGCTGCAGTCTAGATAGTTCCTAGCTCACTGATCTCATTCACCCGTTTCACACCCTGCAAGGCCTGGCTGTGCTTTGGAGAGGTGTTCCCAGCACTGACCCCCATACATCTTCCGTCTACATGGACTCCCAAGGGTGACAGAGAGAGTGTGAAGGCACACCTTGAAGGCCTCTATTTTCCTGAAATCACAATCTGTGTAGTGACTGACCATTTTCTTCCAATGTTCTCTAAAAAAATGAAGACTTCACTTTTAATGCTGTGTGAAATTTAAGTTTTTATTTCTTTAAAACTCTCAAAAGATTAAAAACACCTAGTTTCATTAATAGATGGAAAGTATCATTTAAATGCTAGTACAGGAGATCAAATGGTCCCAAAAACATTAGCAAACAAAATGTTAACATATCAAAATATTATGTTCCCACAATGGCTGACAATTTCCTTCAGAGTTCCACAGTCAGGAAAGAAGTGACTTCCTTTGTGGCTTCTAAAACTGTCCCCATTCACTAAGAGGCCTTCAAGGTCACTTCTGCCAAGACAGGTCAACAGCCACCCTAAGGCAAAGGAGGTGGCCAGACACAAGGAAGAGGGGGAGAAAAACAAACATGCACCAGGCCTTCATACCAACTAGCCTCAGTGAGTCACAGGTAGAGGTGAAGTGGCTTCTGAGTATGCTGCACATTCTGAGTCCTCTGCTCACTTCCTCAAATCCAGTTATCCTCAGGAAAAAGAACCAAACATCTATAGTGCTGCACTAGATGAAGTTTCCAACACCCACATGACCAAAAGCATGTAGCAGAATTCCAAGGGAACAAAGCTATGCACTCATCTTCTGCCGAGAGCAACTCCAAGTAGGGACTCGGGCAAACAGAAGAGCCATTCCCCTGTGCTCTGCTTCCTGGCCACCATAAACTGAACATCTTTGCTGTTCCATGCCTTTCTACCATAATGTCTCTGCCTTGGACCTGGCTTACCATGGACTGAATCCCCCTAAACTTTGAGCCAAATTAAACCTCTCCTCCTTTAAACTGTGGGCATCAGGTCTTATATCCCAGAGGCAGGAAGGCTGACTAGTATACCAGAATTGGATCACTGAAATATATTAGAAAATGACATAATCATTCCACAAAAATGTGCTGACTGCCTGTTACTGAGCTGTAAACCAGGGCTCTATAAGAGTAAGATGGTCACTAGTTCCCTGCCCCCAGCATATCCAGCCTGCAGAGAGGGGCAACTGGACTGACAGTGCCATGAGGTATAGCAAGTGCCCTGCCAAAACAGCAGGAATGGAGAGGGGGTCTGTGCCAGCAGACACAGCCAGGGCATAGTCCCAAGAAGAAATAATAATCAGGGTAGGAAGGAAGGGTGCAAGGTGGGGACAGGGGGTCCTCCTTGGAGGTCCAGCAACAGCAATCCTGGCAGTGACTCTCAGACCTAGATCTCATCCCAAAGAAGCTACAAGGCTCAATTTGGCAGTCAGAAGAAGCCTCAGACCACTGCTGTTCAGATGTAAGCAAGGGAGGCTTGCCTAGATAGTGAGAACTTGAGCAACATCAAAGGCAGAATCAGAACCCCAAATAGGAATTCTTTATACATGTGCTGAGCCTACAGCATCTGAAAAAAACACTTTTACAACACAGATCAACACCTCACATTGAAATCTGTTCTTTGTATCTTATCAGAGTCTGGCTCTCAAGCAAAGCCTGTTCTCCTTGGTCAATGATCTTTTAAAAGATGTAGCCAACTCAGAGATACCTATGAGCCACCCATAAGGCCTAAGAAATATATAGATACAATATGTGGTGTCTTAGTTCACTCAGACTGCTGTAACAGAACACAAGCAGGGTGCCCTATAAACAACAGAAATTTAGTTTTCACAGCTGTAAAGGCTGGACATCTATGGTCAGGAGACTGAGATTTGGTGTCTGCTAGGGATATACATTATGGTGTACTGAAGACATATTCTTACCTTTCCTCTTACATGGTGAAAGGGGTCTTTCTAAGGACTGTTTCACAGGGGTACTTACCCATCTGTGAGGGCTCTCATAACCTAATCTCCTACCAAAGGCTCTGCCCTCCTGATATGATCACCTTGGGGTTGAGGATTTTGACATATGAATTTTGAGGGGTTCACACTGGAACTACAGCATGTAAAAACTGGGGAGCCAAACCAAGATGGGCCAAGATGATCACAATGGACTGAGATGGACCCAACAATAAGGCCACAGTACCAGTCTGCTGCAAAGCCTGTCTGACCTGGGTGTGTAGGCACCCATGGAGGGCTTCCAAGAAACAAGCCTAGTGCCTGACTAAAATTTACCTGCAGCTCCTCACAAAGACTTCCAAACTCTGAGATTTTTAGCCTGTCCACCTAAATTTAATTCAACATTGTTTTATTGAGCAATTTCCTTGACTTCAAATCATGCGTTCCAATAACATTGTTTTCGTTAGAAAAAAAATGAGCATCTGCTGAGGAAGCAGCCACGGTCATTTAAGCCCTGAAACGTAACAGAATGGGGGTTCTGGATTCAGATTACATACTTTTCTAAAAACTAGTAACAGAGCGGCGTAACAGAGCGGCCGCTGGTCCTGTGCTATACACAACCTCCTGCAAGTACAGCCCACTTACTGCATTTGACACTGGAGCCAAAGCCAACAGTGCACTACAGCACCTGCATTCCCCTCCTGAAGGGCATCAGTCCACAGGGAATCCAGGGGGTCCACTGAAAACCGATCAGCCAAGCTCTTCCACAGCCAATGCAAATTTCCATCACAGGAAGTTGCATCATCTACCCTGTCAGTCAAAACATACTGCCAACCTTGGGGAAATTACAGGTCTCTTGTACAGCCCCTTCCCTCCTCCTATCCCTGTGAAAGCCCTATGCAGAGCAGTGGAAATATGTAGCTCTTCAGCAAGAGCTGAGTCTCCCATTAAAATGCTGCAGTCATACCAGGAAGGCAAAGGAACCATCACTGCAAAGTCTTGGTCTGCTCTCAGAAGTACATGTCCAAAGCACCAACAAACCATTTGTAATTCAGTAGCTACTTGGACATCTGCTGTCAAGAAAAGAAACACTTCCTTGAGTGTTACTCATCAGATAAAAAACTCAGCAGCTAATGCCCCAGCGATCAGAAAACAAACCCTTGGGCTTTGTCTACATATACACAGGGTTCCTGCCTGGACCTGAGCACAAATCCATGTAGATAGTTACTGCTCTTCCTGACCTGAGGACTCTATAGGTCTTCGCTGGTGCTTTTTCCAGGAGTACTGAGAAAAACATGGCACTCAACTCTGAAAGGAGCTGTAAGCTCACAGACACTAGTTTCCAAAGAAGGGACAGTGTTCATTTCTTTGTATTTCTGTGCTGTATAAATAAGAATTAGACAACATTCTGAAAACAATTACAAAATCAACTTTTTCCCAGTTACTCTGCCTAAAAAGTTATAGCCAAAGTTAACACTCACTTTTATTTTTAATCAATTTTTTTCTAATTCACTCTCATCACATCTGGGTTCCAAGGGTGAGCAAACTTCATTTGAGCAAAGCCTCACCACCAGTGAAGTGGGAGTTCCAAGCATATAGGAATGAGGAGCCCCGGTGGCTGGCTGACTGAGAATCAAACTGTGGTTGCAAACATCTTGTTTGTTTTGGGTCTTGCCTAGTAGGATCTGTATAATTTCCCAAAATGATGATGAGTGGATTAAAGAATCTGCATACTGGATGACACCATGTGGTCTCTGTGAACTGGCTAGTGAGTGCTGGTCTCCACAACCCTACCTACCTGTGGCAGGAGGTTGACCCCAGCCCCACATGCTCACCTCCAAGGGAACAGGTAGCAAGTACTGTAGGAAGATTGGAGGCCTCAGGGCATGTGTGACAGCCAGAGAGTGCCCAAAAGCATATAACCATTACCACTCTACAAAATGGATAAACTTACATAAGCCTCCATGAGCAGTTTGTCATGACAAGGTGCTTCACCTCCTCCAAAAGGTATAGCCTGGGCTCCACTTCTAGGGGCCAGTGAACCTGAGACAAACCTATGGGAAAAGCAGCTCCAATCGCAGCCCTGTGGCACCTCGAGGAATAGCAGGAAACTATCTCAGGGACACAGGCAGGACAGAGATCACCCGCTCCTTCAGGGAGCAGTGTGAAGACTGAGGCCCAGCAGTCCACACACCCAATTCAAGGAATCAGTGTCTAAAACCTGATCTTCCACACAGGACTCTTCCTGAAACAGGTGGGAACCTGTCTCCCCAACAGTTTCTCTCCTGAAATCTCACCCTGGTATACTACTTCATGGTTTTAAATCCACAGGCACCAGACTAGGAATAATTCACAATAGCATTCATCATAGGTGTCCTGTGTTCACAGCATGTAGTCTATCCCCATCCAGTAATGTGGAAATTAGGGTACACCGACCCAAAGGCATGCAGAGCTCAGATACAAACCTGGGTTATGCAGAACACAGTACAAGTTACTCCAAACCTCACACTCATTCTACTTAACTTATACCGACTACTGAGATGTAATTTTTTACATTATAATAAAATAACATGAATATAGGTTTCTGAGTCTCCAAGGATACAATGCTACTTCTAATTCATATCATAAGCATATGGCCTGCCTGCTTCCAGTCACATGCAGCTCCTTACTACTGACCCAAGACGCATGGTCATCCTGACAACAGGTCTAGGGCTCAGATGTGGGACACCAACCAGCTTGCCTAATTTCAAATACACAGACACCTAACATATTTCATAGGCATTCTTAATAATAGTAAGAGAATGGACTTATCCACTAATGCTCTTATCTTTAACCCTTACAATTGATAGATACAAAAATTGACTTCAGATATCACACATAATCAATATCACACATAATTCTTAAATCAGGCTACAAAAATTCTTAAATCATGCTTTCATGTCATGTAGACCAATTCACAGAGTGTCTTAGTTACTTTTCTCTCATTGCTGAGGCAAAATACCTGATGCCCAAAATTAAGGAAGGAAAGGTTTACTTAGCTCACAGTTTGTGGAGGTTTCAGTCCATACTCGGCTGGTTCCAAGGCAAAGTAGCACATAGCAGAGGGCAACAGTTTGTGGCAGTGGAAGACAGCAAAAGCACCAAGAGCAAAAAGAGAGGAGCAGAAGAGAACAAGCCTCTTTCCCTCCCTTAGACTGTACCGCAAGCTACCTGCCCAAGGGCAAGGGTAGCACTCACAACCACAATCCCAGCATTGGACCAGGAATCAAGCAAAAACTCTAGAAGCTGGCCCCATTACTGTATGAGGCTCTGAGGGGACATCCAGACACAGAGACAGCCTCTGACACTGCATTTAGTTTAATAAGGCATATGAGAATTATAATACTTGCATTAACAGGCATGAAAATATAATGAACTATTTTATAAAACCTTATAACTTACAAATTAGCTAATTTTTACTGATAATGTAAATGCTAAAAAGCATAGTATCAAAAAGCTGGCAATTATACCATTAAAAAAGACACAAAAGTTATCTGAGTCAAGGTATTTCTGCTTTTAAAGATAAGCAGGGAGCTTTAATGGTATTTTAAAAGATAATGCCAAAAATCTCTTATGGTTTCCCAATAAATTATGTCACTAATTATAAAAACTAAATTCCTGAAATTAATTTCAATGCTTTTAAATTATATATGCATTTGTTTCTAGGTAACAAGTTTAAATGAAATACTGCCAAAAGGTACAAGATCAGAGTACGACTTTCAAATTAGATCTACCTATCTGATACTAACCTTGGACCATTAGATTATAGGTGCTACTATGGTAGAAAAACATGTACTAAAAGCATATTTATCAGAGTAGATAGTTTATGAATATTTACTAATTACTTGCCTTGAAAACATGTACTGAATATATTCAAAAAATTAAACAAGATTACATAATAAAAGAAAATCAATCCAAATATATTGAACCATGAAACTATAAGACAAAGTAATCATTTTAAAGGATACCTATACCATTCAAATGTTATAATAACATGTTTTTTGTATTAAAAATTAGTGTATTCATTTACAAAAACCAGAAAAGTTAAAAAAGAAAAGGATAATTACACATAATGCAATAGCAAGTAATAGCCACTGTAAATTTTTCAATGTATCCTTGTTCCAACAATGCATATGTATATTTAATTTTCCTGGGAAATTGGGATCTATTATAGATACTGCTTAGCAAGAAACTTTTTTCATTTAATACTTTATGAATATTTTCCTATATCATCATATAGCTTTATGAAACGAGATAATTGATTTAAACTCCTTGATCATATATGGAGCTTCATAATTTCATGTTTCCTTTCAGTATTTATCATAGCATAACCTATACTACACATTCAGCACCCTTACACAGAAATCTTTGGGACCCAATGTGACTGTTGCACTGGAGTAAATGCTCGATACAATTATGAACCTCTGCCTGACTACAACTTGCACAGAGCTCAACACAGAAGCCAGGCAAAACAGCACTATCCTTCCTCCTCTCCTCATCCCTTAATCTCTCTCCCAGGCCATGAATGGGTTGTTTGTTCAGTCTTCAGGCCACAATTAGGTTACCTAGTGATGTTCCCACTCTACTCATTCTCCACTTTTACCTCTTCCCAGGAAGGGACAGAGCATCTTTAGGTATAGTTCTCACAAGAGGACAAACACGCAGCAAGGGTCTGCTCAGGGGACAGGGCAGTGCAGGTAAAGTAATGACTCTGAAATACCTAGAAAATTTCAACACTGCCTCTTTCTCCACCCTCTTACCACAGGCTCAGTCATCCACGCGGTCTCTCTTTCAAAAACAACTTAACTTCTGCATATTGGTGTAAACTGACCACTGGAATTAATAAGGAATTTCTTCATTGTGCTGCAGGCCCCCGACTACACATCTTACAAACATGAGGTGGTCAGAGTGTAGTACTCCCAAGAAGGTGGAAGTAAAGAGCCAAAGGTTCACACCCAAGGAGAGCAGACACAAGGGGTAACCTGCACAGAAACCTCCAAAGTCCCATTGCTCTATCTTAAATTCACAGCCCCAAGATAAATCTTCCAAAAGGAGTTTCCAATACACTAGCTGCTAAGGACAGGTCAGTCTTCATAAAGTCAGAAACGTTACCTAACACCACCCTACACCCTCCCTTTTGAAAAGGAGCAGCTCGTCAAAAACAGTACTTTTTTTTTTCTAATAGTGTTCCACAACTTTATCTAGTTTCCCTGAAAGCTAATTCAGGATGATCACCCACGAACTACCAGACCAGTCTGGAAGTTGCTGAACTGGAATTGTAAGTTGAATGACTAAGTAAAAATCATGGGGATAGTATTACAACTGTGCTGTCTCACAGTTACTTGTCAACTATAATACAAAACTATACAAAACCCAAAACACTGTGTCCAAAGGACAAACTAACCGCTACTCTACAGGACAAATAGTTGGACCTAACCACCAACTGACAGATCAAAGGTAAGCTCTGGAATGAAATATCATTCATTTACCTTCTGGATAAAAGTTTAACATGAGCATATCTTTAAAATCTCTTTTCCATCAGCATACTTCTCGGCAAGGATCTATTATAAGCATTATTAAATCAAAACAGAGAAAACTATTCAGATGCATACATCTGTCTGCAAAGAATGTGCATCGATCCAAGCCTGATCAATTACCAAGCAAGAGGCAAGCTCACTTATCACGTCAAAATCTTCAGATACTGACACGCAGGGTGTTTGTCACAAGGTGTTACTAGCACTTAATAGGAGAAACTGATCTCTCATATCTGGTTAAAACTTTGAAACAACAGAAAATTACACAAGTAATCACGACTCTGGGTGTTATTCTCCAATATTCACACTTTCAGGAACAAACTACAATGCTGTAAACATTTTTCCTATGTTATTTCTATTGTGACTCCATATCTGCTAAATCCAATCATCTGTTCATAGCTGTATTTTTTAATCATCAGTATTTACTATATTCTCAGAAGTACCAATCTACGTTGGATGGGATATTCAAGAAACTTGAATTCCCTCAGTCTTCCGTCACAGATACATGTGCTGCAAGACAAGGACAGGACAAGGCACAGGTGGACTGCCATGCAAGGTCTCTTCATGCCAATGGAGGACATATCATGCTGCAGTCCTTTGCAAGTGGCAAAGACTCAGTGCCTCAGGGTATGTGAGGAAGGAGACATCCCTTGCTTATCTCTACAGACTTACAAAATGAAGTACGTAAGAACTTTGGGAAGAACTTGATAAACAGCAAAACACTTGTACGCTTTCCAGTATCTGCCTCCAAGTTTGAAAAACAATAGCAGGCACATAAATAAATACCCACACACACACACACACCACATCGATGACAAACCTGGCTACCCAGGCCCACTCCAGCCTCAGGACATCTGAGCTTTAGCACCCCTGAGCTCAGCACCCGTCCAGGTGGAGAGGGGGCACCCTGTCTCCACACACCTATCTCATCAGATCCCAGGGCAGGGGCCTGAAGAAGGCAAGAAGTGGCAGAACCCTGGTGTGGAGGTAGCAGGTTTCACTCAGAAGTGGTTCCATACTGACACAGACCTGAAATTCTGAGGGCCAGGGTTGCTGCTAAGATAGATGAAACATGGCCTGGTTCTTTCCTTTAACAGATATGTTCAAGCTGACCGCTGTCATGCCCCTTTCTATCACTCCTTCTGCTCCCCAACCATCCCTCTGCCGGAGATGGGCTGGTATCTTCCTGCTAGCCTTGAAGTTTGCAGCTACCTCTTGCCCATGCTCCCAAAAGGCTCGGCTCAGTGGATAGGCATGACACCCCTCCCTGCTCCCACACCTCTCTAAAGAGCCACAGAAACCCCCTTGACAAGACTAAAGTCAGGAAGGGATGTGGGCCCACTGTTGTTACTCCAAATCCCCAAACCCCAGGAGGCCATGACCAACAAGACTGGCACTCCTGGAAACACCTGGAAAGCAGCAGCAGCTGTCAAAAAAGTGGAGAAGCAGTGGCTTCTCCTGAGGTTCCCTCAAAGAGTCTCCTTGATGGCTGAGGCATCTCTAACACACTGCTCTCATTCCAGGAGACCCACTGTGGGAGACACCTGCCAGGGCCACAGCAGGAGTGAAGCAATCCCAGATAATGCCAGGGCAGGAATAAATTTGAAATGATTAGAGACAATATCACGGCAGGACTAAACTTGGACCCATTACTAGTCCAAGAAATGTACAAAACTGTGCATGTGTGGCCCACTGCTGCTCTATATAAGCAGCTCCCTCCCATTTCTTTGGTCATTTTAGGAAGGCTCCTTCCAGGCCTAACCCCTTGTGCTGCAGCACAAGCCCTACTCAAAAAGGCCTCACTCTAGCAATCCTGTAAATCTGCTTATGATTCATTTCTAGGTAAAAAGGTACTGTAAACCTCTTTTAGATTCTTATCTCAGATACTGTGGGCAGACTGGGTCCCTTCAAAAAGTATAAAAACTAGAGACTGCCAGCCCTAAGGAACTCCAGCTCCGGGGCCACAGACCAGTGGCAACCAACAAATTAACAGAGATTAGTGGCAGAGACCAGCAGTGAGAACAGGCATCAATAGTGTGGCAACCAGCAGCAGTGTTTGGCACAGACCAACCAACATGAACTGGCAACAACCAGTATTAACTATTTTATTGGGGTGGTGACTGGCAACCACCACCTCAGCAACTGTTGTTAACCAGCAGCAACCAGCGAGGTCTGGCAGAGACCAGCCAAAGATCAGTGGAGGCTGCTAGAATAGCTCAGTTCAGCTGCTAGGGGTTAGCCTCGGCTGCAAAGGAACTGAAGGGGAGGTTGAGAGCCTGAAGCTGTGACAACTGAGGGCCAGGGCCATTGGCTCTTAAAGCCAAGAGCCTCTAATGGTGCTGCACTTTGCCAATTCCCAATTTCCATCCAAATCTTGCAAATGAACCCTCCACTGAATGGCAATCCTGTGACTTAAGCTTAGACATCAGAGTGGGGTGAGGTGGGAGGCCTACTAAGTGAACTCCATCAAAGGTGCTGCTGAGAATATGAGTGTTGTGTACTAGATTATACTAGATTCAAAACAAACAATCTTCTCAGTGGAAAAGCCACAGAAGACACAGCGGAGAAGTGAGGACAGAGCTACAGGAGGTCCCCAGCAAAGCACCCACTTTCCCTGTGGCATCAGGGCACTATCCTCAGGTGCTGACAGTTCTCTACATATTCTCCAAAAGTGCCAAATACAGAACTGTTCTCTGATCTCAACAAATTACTAGGACTTTAAACTCACAGGAACAAAGCAAGGATTAAAAACTGTGAACAAAATACAACTACTACAGTAAAAACAAGACTGGAAGGATCAGGCTTTGGGAACCTCTAATTAAGTTATGACTCAGGAATAAAAAAGATACAATGTCAAAAAAAGTTTTGATATAGGTCAAATTAACTCATTTCAATATAAGGAAGCACAAAATATGATAGTTCGGGTGCTGTGTGCTTTTTAAACTCATAGAACACACCAGGCATCTGAGCAACAGGAAGCTAGGAAGGTTCTGCACACAAAAATCTAAGAATCGCCCACGGGATTAGAGGCACAGACTAGCAGGCCTTTTTTCTGAGTCCAACAATAACAGTGAGCAGAGTGGGAGGGCGTTGTGTATAAACCATTTCTCTGAGGACTACTAGTGTATATTCGCAATTTCTTTGGCATCTCCTCCCACCCCTTCACGAAGACGTGAGTGAGCTCTCACGCTGCTGCAGAAGCATGCCCTTTAACCCTGTCACAAAACCATCCACCAACAAACTGTGTTAGCTCAGTACCCTGTACGGGGACCGCCAGTCTTCCAGCTCATGCTGTGGGAGGGGTTTCCTGTAACAGCATAAGGAGAAAATAATAAAGGGATTTGGCTGATGGAGTAGCAAGTTACAAGGGCAAAGGCCAGTGTCAATCTTTGTCCATTAACAGAAATCAAAGCACAGTCTTTACAGGCACATTAATGCAGAATTCCACTGACACTGGAAGTTACCAGGCCAGTTTTCCTCACTTACAGAAAAACATCTTATTCAGTTAGGATAGAGACCTGTCCTCAGAGTGCATATAACACAAGTTCCATCCTGTTCTTTTGTTCCCTACAAAAAAATGTGGAAATTCTCAAACTACCCAGCCTGCGTGAAAAACACACCATGTGCAGCTGCTTAGCCACAGCCACTTCCCCAAAATCAAGCCAAAGGCTCAAAGCACTCTCCTCTTCACTGAGTCATCCTCAGCAGCTGGTTATCACAGGGGAGGTTCCCCCAAGTCCTCCCATGCTCAAATCAGTGGTAAAAAGGACCAAAGTCAGCATAACCCATCTGTAACATATGCTGAGTGGATAGCAGCAACAGAACAGAATGAACACAATGTGCAACTTATCAGCATTGTAATGCTCCAAGTGTCACAAAGACCATCCAGCCTTTCCAACCTGTAAGAAATTTTGACATGTCATTTATTTGAACCAGAACCTCCCCGCTTCCTAATTTGCTAGTGGAAAATGATAAATACAATCTGATAACTAATTTTTTGGATTTCTGCATATTATTCAAGAATACGAACACCCTGACCTTCGGTTCTCAATCCAAAGATAGATCAAATCCCTCAACTTGGGGTAAATGGGCCTAAGTATACTCTCTCCAACACTGAGAAGCAAGTAGTGTGGGGACCCTCTAGAGGGACAATGAGGGCTACCTTCACCAGGACTGCGTTATACACCCTTGGAAGCCCTAAGGGAACGAGAAACGCAAGGCCAGAATGGTGCCAAACCCCATCGTCACATAATGCCTGCTGCGCTGACCACAGCACTCGCCCCCTTAACCCCAGCAAAGAATTTGCTCCACCTGGGCTCCAAGTGGCCAGCACAATAGGTCAGAATTGGGCCTTCCAGAGGGTCTCAGTGAAGGTCATTCACTTAGCGTTCCCTCATGCTGAAGCAGCATAATGTGAGCTCTTGAGAGGGAGAGGAAATCACATGCTTAACTGCTTCCTAGGGATCTACCCTTGGGCCTACCCCAGCTCCCCTCAGAGCGGACTGGGCTCCTGGGGGCCAATGGGGTAACCCCCAAATGGCCCCCGAATGGCTTGCAAGCCAGAGGGTCCTGAAGTCTTTTGCAAAGTCTCTGCTCACAGGAACCCCTCCGGCTCCTGAATAAATGATTACCACAATTACATTCATCAAGTGTCTCCTAAGCCTTCTATTATGAGTCTGAATTTTAAACAGGGACTAGGTCCTTTATTACTTCCCCTAACCCATGTCCCCAGTAACAGTTCTTTCAGTTACAGAATCTGTCTGCAATCTCTGTATTATCAAACTTCACTTTCCCTTCTTCCACCCAGAACTAAACTGCACTTTACAAAAGAAGTGAGCACTGCTTCCAAGAGAAAAAAAAAGACTCCACTTGGAGAAATATTATAAAATCTACCATTTCCTGAAAGAGAGGACAGGAAGAGCTACTGCTGTCCACCACTAACTGGGACACCTGATGAAAAGTAACCGTTCATGGCTGGAGAAGTTCATAAGCCAGCGCTTCAGTAACACAGGACATGACAAAGCGGTCTAAAGTTAAGTCTAGGAAGCTACTGTTAACTAGGATTTCATTTTGTTAGTCAACTTTGTCACAGCACAGGAGATTTAAAAATCTGGTATTACAGGGGCTGGGGATTTAGCTCAGCGGCACAGCGCCTGCCTAGCAAGTGCAAGGTCATGAGTTCGATTCCCAGTACCGAAAAAAAAAAAACAAAAAAAAAAAGAATATTGGAAAAATCTGGTATTACAGGTTTAGCTGGTTAGTCTCTTCCATACAAGGTATCATAAAAATGAACTCAAGACCTTTTTTAAACCAGTGCTCCATGTGAACTACACAGGGTACCTCAGCTCTGTAAAGATGCAGATGTATCTTCTTTCACCTTAAGTTTTCTGAACAGTATACAAGAGCAATTAATGTTTCCAGAGGGACCCATCTCTGAAAACAAAGGAGTTCAGCCCAGCGCCACGTGAGCCACCCTCCAACCCTGCACAGGCACTAGCAGACCAATAACAGTCACACCTGTCCCCAGACCAGATAGGAAACCATATCCCTGCAGGGAGAGCAAGGCAAAGATGAAATACGCAAACATCCAAGAGATAGTGTATAAAAACATCTACAGACAAACACATGAACATCTGAAAGAAACTGCTCCTAAAAATCACTTGCAATGAGTTTGACCTTTGAAAAGGGCATGCGATCAAGGGAAGGCAAGCAAGCCTAGTGCATAATATATTTAAATGCAGATGGCAAAGTAAAAAGAGAAAAAAATGCTGACTGAAAGAAGCTTTACACAAAGGAGTGCAAAAAGCAGGATTCCATTTGCATTTATCTTTATTCAAGAACAGGCAAAACTTATCTTTGGCAGAAAAAAAAGAAACAGTGGTAGCCTGGGGTGGGGGAGGGGTAGACTGATTGGGAAGAGGCATGCCAGAACTTTCTGAAGTGGCAGGAACATTTCATATCCTAGTAAAAGTATAGGCTACATGGGTGTCTGTATATACCAAAACTCACAGAAAGATGCACTTAAGATTTCTGCATTTCTTTCTATAAACTTCACTTCAAATAATGTAAAAGTTTTAAGCTCTTTTAATGTAAAAGAATTAACCTGCATACTGGTGTGCTTAGTGGTAAAGTAAAGTGAGATGGACTGATAGCTAAGTGGAAGATGAATAAGGAGCAAATAAAGTTAAATGTTAACAACCAAAGGGGCTACACGGTCGGTATATGGACATCCACTGCAGCATTCAATATTTTCAACTTTTCTGTACGTTTGAAAAATCTGTATATAAAAAGGGGAAAGTTTATGGCGATTACATTGGAATTCATTGCTCTGGAGGTCAAAGGAGAATGTAAATCTCACTCTGCACTATTACTGCATAAAAGTGGACAAGATCTGAAGTGACTGGGTATCAACAGCAACTAAGCACACAGCCCAGACAGCACTGCCAGGGAGAGGCTCAGAGGACATAAGCTATTTATTTACCAGAGCAGACCTTCCCAACACTGCCGAGTTTAAAACTGAGATTACTCTCAGCGTGATTTTAAAATAGCCACTTCAATAAATCAATCATTGAGTTGTAAATTCCTAAAAATGAAAATTTCAAAATAAAGCATGTGACCCTGAATCACAATATAAAAATATTTGCTGTGTGTATATCCTTTGAATAACTGAAACAGATCTAGCTATTTCATATCAAAACATATTTCAGTTCTCAGACCTAACTAAAATAATTTTTTTCTTTTAGGTTTACTACACACACTATAACCTTTCGCAAATTCTAATGACTAGGGTCAGATTATGTTCTACGATAGACAAGCTCTTCATCTCTTCAAAATGTTATCTCCTGCTTCTCCTGGGTGCCGCTTCTATTGACAAAGCCCTTTTCTGGAGCTGCTGAATCTCACCCGGGCAGAGAGAAGAGTCTGGTTTTGAGCAGAGTGAGCTGACTGAGACAGTATCATGATAAAACAAGTAACAGAGTTCTGTGTGTATCCACTGTTCCCTGAAGGGCCAGGAAGGTCCCCAAGCACAAGAAAATCCCAGCCATTTTCCAAGGCTCAACCCCAGACCCACGTCTCTTGCACTGTATCTTGATCACACACCTACTATACTTTCAGCTACCCAGAACCTTCCACCTGAAGGAAGCTGAGGTACCATCTGTCCTCGGGTCTCATTTACACAAGAATCTGTTCTTGTACCTGACACACAGCCATCAACTAGGTCAGAATACCCACAGCTAAACAGGAAATTAGTTCCTCACCTAATAAGGCAGCCACTCTATCATGAGATGGACCTAGCGGTCAGAATAACTCTCATGTTTCTGAATGAGCAACTTGGGGAAGTTTCATTAGAGCACAACCCACAGGTCCCTCTGAGGCCTAATAGTCTATTCTTGGTTAATCAGCTGACTGTGCCAGACTCTGACCAGGGCCTGGAGGATAAGAATGGAGCCAAGGTCCACACCCTCGGGGGTCTCTCACCTAGGATGCCCCTGTTAACTTGGAAATCCTCAAATGCCAGGGTGTAAACAGACCTAACAACTGCATGGCCCACACCCCTACTGTGCAACTGAACTATACACATACCCCAGGAAGCTCACTGGGGCAGACAAGGCCATGAAAAAACTCTCCCGCCTCTGTCTTCTGCAACTGCAAAACATTCTACTTCACTCTTCTCTATAATGTGCAAATAGCTGTGGGCTGGTTGTTTTTCTTTTAAATTATCACCTTTCTCCACAGTTTTACCTTTTCCAGAAAAGTAGGTAAAAGTTTAGCTGTAAGCACACCAACTCTGGCAAGGATGGCAAGGAAACAGGTGAAAGGTGCTTCTACCTATTACAAGAAGGAAGGACCCCTTATTTACACCTGCCTCACCCTCAGCACCCTGCCCAGGCACTAGGGCAAGGGATGTGCCAGTATGGTGGGGATCTGCAACTGGAATGAGGACATCAACTGTGAGCTCAGCCTCTCTGGCCCTGCTCCTCCCTCCGCGGGCATATCTGAGCTGACTCAACATCCCCTCTGCTCCACGGCTTATTTCAGAAAAGAACCAAGGACTGCAGTGCCAATATCGGAAGATGGATTTAGAAAGCGCCACTGAATCAGACGCACAGCGACAGCAGCCATCAGACATCACCCAGATTTAACTGCCCTAAAATTAGCAGCCGGAGCAAAGCAGTTACTGCAATGATTGCGTCAGAGCCATTCTGACTGGCGAGCTGCCAGTTTTAAGCAAATTGTCCTGCTTTCTCTACCAGGGAAACAATATTCTGGCACAGGGCCAGCAGAGCATCTCCATGAATGCTCAAATTCTAGCTTCGCTATTAATGTTTTATAATTCAATGACAAGGTGAACAAAGTCTACACGGGCTACATCGGGAAGGGTGTTATTTTCTTTGTTGAAAGCATTTATGCTTTGGGTGAGTAAAGTACCGTGGATGAATCCTTTTAAATATTTAAATGTCTGAAATTTATTTAGGGATTCACATTCAACTGGCTTAACAAAGATTATGCAAATCTAGCAAACTATAAATGCAAAACAAAAATTGTTTTCCTCTTATACTTCTTTTAATCTTGGCAAAGACTCGGGGGCTAAAGAAATATTCTCTGCGTGATCACAGAGGAACCCACTTGCTTCCCAACAAAAACGATGCAACCTGACTCCAGCAGCGCTGCTACCCTTACCCCTAGGCAGATCGCAGCATTTCCAGTTGGTCACAGCCCAGGGCTGGTGGTGACGGCACGGAAGTACACGTGCATCTGCCAAGCCCCAGCCCCCACACCCTACAGGGATAGTGAGGCAGGCACCCTTGCCATCCTCCGGGGCCACCCTCATGCACTCCCCCCTTACTCCTCTCTTCCTCCCGTTCCATTCACTCCTCTTACAGTGACTCATTTAGACCTACAGCACCCACAGGCAGCCTTACAGCAGAGGAAGGAGCACTGTAGATGGATGAAGTCCAGAGGCCCAGGTTCGAAACACACGAGCCAGTCAGGTTCACAAAACTACACTTTCTCATTAAACTTTCATCTTTCCATCTGTACATAAACAAAAGTTCATGTACAAGGACTGTCTTTAAACTTGTCTTTAGGACTCTCTCCCCAGTCCTTTATTCTGTTTCTAGTCAAAGCATTCATCTCCCTCACTCATTCTTATCATTTATAACTTCTGAAATGGGAAAACAGATCCATTATTGGAATTAAATGACTTGGAACGACTCGACTCAAACAAACAGCTGGTTGACAAACTGGCTGCTCTTGCTATTATTTATGAAGGATAGTGTCTCAGCCTTGCCTATAGCTCTTATCACAGCCCTGAGTTAGAAGGATGTTTCCTGGTTTCACACAGTATAGGAAATCTACTATGTCAGGATACTAAAGATAAAAGATGTTTTACCATAATGTTCTCATATACATTGCAACCCTCAAATTAAAAGCACTAACACAACAGAAGAAGTACTATCTATATACTCTAAATGTGGTTTGCAAAAGATACTACTTCCTGTAGAAATTATCATTGCTAATGGATTGAGAGATGAAGGACTACAGACAGTGCTAGCACTCAAAGTCGTTTCTCTCCTGAAAATTTTTTAACAGGCCCAGGCCAAGGCTTCCAAGTGAACTGCAGCAGGATCTGATTCCAACGGGGCCAAGCCATGAGTGTGAAGCACAGTGAAGGGGCACAGCACTCTCATACAGAGGATACAGCGTGTCCAGACTCCCTGGAGCCTCAGACCTCTCAAGGGGCTTCAAAGGTCTCAACGTGCCAACGGAATGCTGTTAAGCCCTGTTCCATCCGAGGGCCCAACCACAGGGAATTGGACAGATAAAACTCAGTGTAATGCAAAAGGTTGTTCAGAGAGGTCACGTATAGCAGAAATAACCAGAACTTTAAGGCTACATTACTTACTTCAACAAAAACCAAGGCATAAATTCATGTTCAAACCCACAACTTCCGATCATTGTTTTAACAAATACCTGTTTGCTCAATGCCTATGGTGCACCAAAATCCAACTAAGAGCAAGGAACATAGAAGTGCCATTGTCCCGACAAGACATTATTGTTCCACTGAACTGAGACAAGGCATCAGATGAGGCTGGATGTTGGAGACGAAGACTGCACAGGACTGGGTAGGTATGGCAGTCTAATAGGAGGTACAGGAGGTATGCAGGGCAGGGGCCCCTCTCCAACCATCCCTAGCACCACCACTGACAGGAGATGCAAAGGGTCTAGCACCTGGGCATGTGGCTGGCCACCGTTCTAGCCAATCTCAGACCACACTGCGAAGCTATATTCTCAATGCTGTTCTTACTCTTAGAAGCTTCTGGACGAGAGAATGAGTCCAGTCCCATGTCCTTGTACCTAAGACCCTGGAACCCATGGTGGCTGTGACAGCAGACTACTTCTCTACAACTGAGCTCAACCAAAAACTCCAAGGACAAGCATGTCTCCCATGATATTACCCTCATTACACGACACCCCAAACCAGGTGACCCGCCAGTAGTTCTGAGGGAACATGGACCCAAATCAGACATGCCTTCAGGAAAAATAACACAGTAAACACAGGGCTCATTACAAGTAGAGCTAGCCATGGCTTCCCTCCCAAGGCCCTGCAGGCCCTAGTATGCCAGCATCTACACAATCATTAATCTACCAGGAAGAGCAGCAGAGTGCTAATCTCCAAAAGGGACCATACTTTTCAAGCTATGATAAACCAGCCTAGAGATATGAGAGAACTACCCCTACACTTCTAGCCACTTTAATATCACGCTTCTTAAAATGTGTAATTTTGTTCATGTTTTATGATGTCCATGATATATTTGCATAAATACACATGTACACATATATGTACATGTATCTATGTATATAGGTCTGGACAGTTGGAGAGATGACTGTGTACAAACAGGATGCACAGTGGAAAAGTTCTTTGGATTAAGGCACTGAGTGCTTGGCACAGTAGTATTTCTCCAGTATGAAAGATAAAAATAACTTCTAGTCACTTATTAGTAACTTCAACACAAAGAACCACATCGCAGAGTTATTCCTGGACCACCCAGCATTCCAAAAGAATGTAGAAGTTATTAAAAAGCCCCTGGAACACAGTGAAAGCCAGCATCATGCTGACAACACAGATGCCAGCCCCCCAGCATCAGTTGAAAGTTCTAGCACCCCACATAACGGCTCACTCTGCATCTATGTTTTATTCATACAATAGCTCTTCCTTTCAGCAGTAACAATCAGGTCTTTGCTCAGATTTTTTACTTAGGAGTCACTGAAGACCATCTAACAAGTCAACCTTGGAATGACAGTACAATTCAACAGGGATTTCTCTCAGTAATCAGCAAATATGCAACACTGAAAAATATGGAGTGATCTAGTTGGTAGGACTCGAGATGCCACTTATAGCTAAAGGGTATTTATTTGTGAAATAGGAAGTGTATCAACTAATTAAAAAACCAGGAAAATGGAGAAAGACTGTGGTTCTTGTCCCCACTGCCTGAAAACAAGTCAAAGCAAGACAATCCCAAAGTGAAAAATGAGCTTTTTAAGAAAGTCCAACAACATTCTAGTTTCTCCTACAATCTCTTTGGTGCCTACAACCTTTGAAGTCTCAGGCTCCTCTAGTTTCTCAATCATCCAGTCCTTACTGAACAAGTACTTCCTAATCACCAACTACTATAAGCAAAACAGGGTCTTACCAGTGACACAATGAAAATGAACTCATTTCTTACTCAGAATAAAAGGGTGGGCAGAACCTGCAAAGCAGGTTAGACTCGTTCTTTCACAATATCCAAGTGGAAGGGTCTAGAGAGATGCATCAGTACTTACTGCACCCAAAGTGAGCCTCCTTGTAAACCTAGAAGGAAGTCTCTGTGGCTAAGGACACACAGGCACAATGGCCAGCCAGACTAGCAAATTTTATGAGCAACACAAGTAAAGCAATCTCCTCCAAGGTATGGACAGCATTTCTCAGTGAGGACAGGCAAAGGTGCTAAATAAAGACAAGATTCCACAATGGAAGGAACCAGCTAAAACAGTGCAACAAAGCACAATAAACATTCAGCCTTGCAATGACAGGAGTTCGGCATGGGGAGACTAGGTTCAATGGCACCAAATGAGGAAAGACACAGCGTTTCAGGTTCTGAGCCACATGGCCACCACAAACATGAATGCAAACCTAGACATCTCAGGCACACAAGGCACACAGCCTTGGGAGGACCTTCCTGCTCCCCACCACAAAGTCAAGAAGCAGGCACACAATACGCTGCACTGTAGGCCCAACTTGGACAGACACTGTTCTGTGAGTGAACTATCTCTATGAAGGATTTCCTCTGAAGGCCATCAAGAAGTAAAATTTGAATAAGTAGAAGATGTCAATTTTACACATTAAAAGCACTTTGTAGTACTGAAAACCTTCAAAAAGTGGAGCTCCCACCCCTTTCCAGCCATGCTCAGGTACTGCTGGAAGATCACACACAGAGATCATCTAAAGGAACCCACACATCAAAGAAGGGTTAGAAGGGCTGCTTCAGGATCTCGAAACTCTAGCCCTTAGTAAAGTTTTCACAGCTTTGTGCAAAAGGAAAAAATGTGTATATATAAACAGGTATGTGTGTGGGGAAGATATTTCAACAAATGTCTTCTCCAGCGGGAAAGAACTTCCTGTTTGTCCCACAGCACGCACATCCCTCCACCTTTTGGGGGCATCAATATAGCAACATAAAATGTTGAAAAGTCTGAGAATCCCTAAAATTTGCCTTTTGTTTTTTAACGTTAAAAGTGAAAACAAATAAAATAAAAACATTAAGCGATCATCTTTAAAAGCCTTTCTGGCCCAGAGATGTTACGAAAGCTACACTCAACTTACTATACATCTTTCCACCACACAGTCTGCTACGCAGGGTTGCACAGGGAAAATACATCAAAGAAAGGTGGTACACAAACATGAAGTCTCTTAGGAAAGAGGACTCCTACAGCAGGTTAGACCTGGCGCCTTTGACCTTTGCTCTTTGAAACAAAGTTTCACTTTCAGAAATGATCAAAATAATTTACCCCTGAAGATGTGAGGCATTTAAATTCCTGTCACACTGTTAGTTCTCCTTTAAGAGGTCATAGCTAAATGCAATTGGAACAGAAAAGCAATTTCTGAGTCATTGATTTCAAGGTAAACCAAGCAGCTGTAACCCTCTGGAGGGCTCACACACAAACTTAAGAGTAAACCACGGCCAGGAAAGACAACAATCACAAAAAAATGTAAGCTACGCCAGACAGACGGACATCTTCATTACTACATTTATTTTAAACAATAAAGAACCTTAAAATTCTTTAGGCATTGAAAAGGCTCATGGGAATATTTTATCCAAACTCCTCATTTGTAACCAGAAGAAGAGGGAGGATGCTCAGGTTCCTGCACCCGCCCCCATGCTCTTTCTACTCACCCTGAAAGGAAAATGGCTCCATCATTAGAAGCAAATATCTAGCACATGATTCTCTGTAATCTTTAGGTTTCTACTTTATACTGCATTCAAGTTCAAAACAGAAAAGCAAAACTTAGCTTTTCAGTTAACAATAACCATCTAAATTTTCTTCAAATTCAGCATGTCTTCAAAAAGATTTGTACTCCTAAACCACCAGTGCAGATCTCATTCAAAGACTCAATACTTCCTCAATCTCAAAACATAACCTTGGCATTTACCAAGGTCAGCGGGAGGGCAAGAGGCTGTGTCCAGGTAAACATGTAACACTCTTCAAAGTATTCAGTAAACACAACTCATTCTAAACTAGTTTTTTATTTTTCGGTACTGGGAATCAAACTAAGGACCTTGTGCTTGCCAGGCAGGCACTATGCGGCTGAGCTATATCCTCAGTCCCAAAGTAATTTTGAGGGCTGGGGATTTAGCTCAGCCACACAGTGCCTGCCTGGCAAGCGAAAGGTCGCGAGTTCGATTCCCGGTACCAGAAAAAACAAAACAAAACAAAACAAAAAAAACAAACCAAACTAGTTTTGATACCCAAACACAGCACTTACAACAAAACAATTGCCATCAGAAAAGGTTACTAATATTTAGTCACTATAGAAATAGATTCTCAGAATGAATAGCCTACTTCCACTTTTGCCTCAGGTAAAAAGATCTCTAAGGTGGACAGGTGTTGACCAAGTTCAGGTATCAGGAATCCTTCAAAATACCACTCCAGTATCATGGAAGAAAAATGAACCTTCTGAACCCAATTATATAGCTTCAACAACAATTAAGTGTCATAGGTGCCAAATCATGATGATCTGGTAATTCTATTCTACTAAAAGTTGCATCTCTGAAAATTTAAACTCTTAAAAGAAATCTTAAACAATATGGTAACACAAGCCTATAATCTCAGTACTTTATGAAGCTGAGACATAACGATCACAAGTTCAAGGCTGGGCAATTTAGTAATTTATCGAGATCCTGTCCCAAAATAAAATATAAAAGGGCTGGAAATGACATTTGGTGTGAAGGTCCTGAGTTCAATCCCCAGTACTGAAAGGCAGAGAAGGAAGGTTGGTTGGTTTCCTAACATTTAAGAACATAAAAGATATTTCACGAAAAATATGTGCTTAGGCCAGCTGGGGAAATTCCATGGCCTATACTCCAATGGCTGAAACTCCACCTCCATACCTGTAAATGGCTGAAACTCCACCTCCATACCAGTCCCTTTACCCTAAAGAACAAACGCTTTCGCTGTTTCTTATCCAAGCTCACCTCACCCCATCTATAGGTTGCATGTGGGTACTGATAAAAGCTGTTCCTGGTTTCATTTCATTCCCCGCTTCCCAGATGTTCACTCAGATTTTTTTTTCCATCAGCTATTTATGAAAATACTATGATTTAGAACAAATTCAACGTGTCATATTTAAAGCTGGGCAAAGCACACAATAAATGACAGATATAAAGATAATTTCAAGGTATTTCTCCAGCTTAAAAGTAAGTTTGCCTACTCAGGCAGGATTTAGATAAGCTGCCATGGTCTTGCTTTAGAATAACAGTACTCAAGAATCTAAACGGGAAGCTGCTGTTGCTGCTGCCCAACCAGCCAACTACAGACTATTGTACTTGTCATAAAAGAGCTGTGCTTAAAAATGAAGAACCAAGTATCATCCAGGGAGAAGGAAATGAAGATGTCCCTGACACAATCCTGGCATGAATCACACAGACACACTCAGCAACGACTCTTCCCAATGCATCAGTGGAATCCTTAGGAACAATCAATGCTGCGTGAATCCAAACTCGAGAGACCACACTTTGCTATGAGTTATTACTGCTCTTTCATGTCGTTCTAAATAAGCAGTGACACTAAATCAAGCAGCATGATGTAAGTAGAAATGTTACCTATTAGAATCACAAAATTCACCCTGGAACTAACTCTGAATTCCCCAAATAAGCCAAAACAAGAAACAGACATTCTTAAAAATGTGACTACATATCGTAACCCAAGTTGTACCTTTAGGAAGGCCATAAATTAAAGGCCTTTTCTCCCTATCTGCAGAAATACTGCTTTGTACAGGTCTTATACGTAAGTAATATATTTTTTAAAAAGCAAGTGTTGGAGGTTTTCTTTCATCATTACTATTTGAAAGACTATAAAAATCACAACCTAGACTGAAGACAGAACCAACGCGAACAGTTTACTAAAATGCCTGTCATAAGAAAGCCATCTAGCGTTAAAGTTTAGAAATGAAAACTGCAGACAAAAGAGGCAAAGAAAAGAAAAATTTGTGAGACTATTTTGAACTTACTGAGCAAGCCCATGAGAATTACCAAGATTTTTGTTGTCGTTGTTCTCCTTGTTTTTGTTTTTATTTTTCAAAAAGCCATCCTGGCAAAGCCAAATCAAACTCTAAATAAAACCCAAAATCTCTAATTTTTTTTGACCAAAATCGTGTTTTGGCGAGCACAGTCCCGCGACCAGCGCACTTGGCGTTCCCCAAGCTTCGGTTGGAGTCATCCTGGGCTGAATTAATTTAACCGGAGCAGGTTAATGATGACAAATCTTTCCCAGAGGGCTCATGCCGAGTTGTTGCGGGCTCCCGGTCTCGGGTGATGAGCCGAAATTGATTCCCTGGGTTTGCGGTGCGCCTGAAATCAATCTGCGGGCGCTCGGGGGACGCTCCCGACGTGGTCCGCGACCTGCTGGTCCCGGCGCGGGCTCCCTCCCACAAAGCGCCCCGGGCCGACCCCGCCAGCCTCCCGCCCGCGAGTCCCGGCCGCCGGGCAGGTCTCCCAGACGCCCGCATCCCCGCGGCGGGCACGACCTGCTGCCGCCCGGAACTGGTGATCCCCGCCCGCTGCCCCGAGGCCAGACCCGCGCCACCAGCACAGGCGCCCGCAGCCGAGCTCCCCCAGGACCCCCGCGCCAGCCCGCCAAACATTCGCCTCACCTCGGAGCCGCTGACCTGGAACCCGCTATGGCTCGCGCGCGCAAGGCGGCGCGTCCTGAGGCCGCCGCCTC
>NW_004955492.1:6530149-6531491 GCF_000276665.1 Chinchilla lanigera | reverse complement strand
AGGCCTAGGTCTTGTAGGAAACCAGTAGTCCTGATAGCAGGAAAACATGTATTCCCTTAAGTGAAATCCAAAAGAACAATGTAAGTTCTTAAATAATGTGCTAAGTACCATCGTGTAGCTTAGGACCACGTACTATCCCTAGGAGCCCAAGAAGAATCTACCTAATGATCAACACAGTTCTTCCCACACATTGGACTCTACCCTGTGCTCCCTTCTGCTCTCGCGTTGCAGAAGAATATTATGTTTACATAATGAGACCATCCTCAAGGTACAAGACAGCCAAGCTGGGATTTTACATAGGAAACGGTCCTAAGTATAATGTAAAGGTAGAGCATTTAAAATACTGCACTGAACCCAGCCATGATGAGACATGCCTGTAATCCCAACACTTTGGGAGGCTGAGACTGAAACATTACAAGTTCAAACCCAGCCTTGGCAATTTAGCAACTTAATGAGACCCCGAGGTCTCAAAAGGACTGAGAATATAGCTCAATGCAAAAGGCCTGATTTCAATCCCCAATACCACCAAAAAATCTCAAAATTCCATTTTTCTCATCTGAAAATATAGGGATAATGAACCCCAGTGGCCCATGGTGAGAACGCCTGAGATTTTGTACTACAGACCAGCAGATGGCCAGTGTCTACCATTTTCTCTTACCTTCAAGTAGAAATTGGAATTTTATTTCCAGCTACCACGCAGAACCTGGCCTGAGGCAGGGGCTTCATAAATAGCTCAGGAATGAATAAGAGTGGGTGGATGGGTTCTACAAAGTAGTATTAGTGATTTTCCTTTTTTCTGCTACAACAGACTTAGGGTTTATATCTTACTCTTTTAAATCTTATTCCTAACTTGGACATACACTATTCATTAACCAGCGCTTTTGGTTTTGATTTTAATTTGTTAGCTACTACTGTGTTGAATTCATGTAACGGGCAGCTGCTATTCCGTGCCACCAGATGGCGTCTATCAATAGTAACCTCCAAAACTATGACACCTACTCTGCCAGGTAATGATTTTAAAGAAACCAATACAGAAAAGGAATATATTCATTTATATACATGTACATTATGCATATATTCACTTTTTACATATAATTCCTTAAATATTGGGGATGAATCCAGAGCTGTCTCTAACTTGGCAAACCACTTTCTTTCCTAATTTTAACTGTCTTCTGTAACAACATTTTAAAGTTGTTAATTAAACTCTAAGCAGCCTCAAAGTGCAAGACATTTCACAGTACGTACCTGGAGACAAATAGGAAGTGCCAAGTCCAGCGAGGGTTCAGCTGCAGCTCAGAAAGCTGGGTCACAGGCCTAGGTCTTGTAGGAAACCAGTAGTCCT
>NW_004955492.1:6466789-6527038 GCF_000276665.1 Chinchilla lanigera | reverse complement strand
GCCCGCGCCCCGCCCCCGCCGGGCGCGCGCGCCGTCCGTCCGTCCGTGGCTCGCGCGATGTGAGCTGTTCCCAAGCGGGCTCCCGAGGGGTAGCTACATCCCCATTCTCTCCTGGGGCCTCCAGCCCGGGACGATCACGCCAGACCGGCGCCCGGCTACCAGCGCACCGCTCAACCGCACCGGGACGCACTCCGCGAGTCTGAGTGTCGCTGGCTGAGGAGACGCGCCGCCGGGCCCTGCGCGGCTCCAGCCCCGGACACCCCGGGGCTACTGCGCCGCGCCTCTCGGCGTAGGAGCCTGCCCCGGCCGCGGCCTCCGCGGACTCTGCCCAGGACTGTGCGGCGGCAGTGCGGATGGATCAGCAGGAGGGGGCTGCGCTGCGCCGAGAGGCCCGTTGGACTGGGGGCACAGACGGGCACAAGGCGCACTCCTGCTGCCCACCTTTACTGTCCCAGGAACCCCGACCACCTGCGGGAGGGCTCACCTGAGCAATAGTGAGCATCAGTTGACTTTTGGGCGCTGGTAGACGAAGGTCCGCAGGGAACCGGCCCAGCTGTCCCGGAGTCGACGTTGTCGCCCAGACCACAGCGGAGTCACTGCCAGAAAGGGTTCGTAAGCTCGGCAGGTGCGGGGCGCCCGACACCCCTGGCTCCGGAGTCTGCTGAGGGAGCCGGCTGCACTGCGTCCGCGCTGCGGGTTGAGCCCGCCAAGACTGGATTGGGCTGGCCTGACCCTCCCCTGCTAGAGGCAGAATTGTTCGCAAAGTGATAATGTTATCTCCACTTCCCTATCACAGACATTTCCTAGGACAAGACCCTGGCAAAGTTAAATAGAAGCGGCTCCTCCCACGTTGTATTCCTCTGTGTACACATTGTACAGTTTTTTATACCCTTTTAAAACATGGGAATGGGTGCAATAAAACATGTCAGAGAGTAATTCGATGACATGATGATATCCCTGAGTTGTTCAAGTTCTGAGGGGCTTCCCAACTGTCACCTCGTATGCAGCATTTGTAAGACCATCGTGTGTCCATTCAACACTTACGGAGATGGGTGGATGAAGGATCTAAAGTCTCTGTCCTTCGTGGTCAGTCTTCTTTCCAGCTGCCCCCTCGCCACTTGCATTTCTGGGAGAGTCACACACTCAGCTTTAAACCCAGGGTAGAGGTGGCAGAGTCTCAGCCATCGCTCCTGAAGATGGTTTACTGAAGAAGAAGGAAAAAAAAAAAAAAAAATCTAACTCTTCTAAGAGAGCTAAACATTTTGATGAAGTTTTAAAGAAAAATGTCAGCTATAAAGCATGAAATTGGGTTTGCCTAAAGCCAGTAGGAGGTAGTCTCCCCTGAGGCCAGGACTGCCCCTCCCAGGCTCCAGGCCCCACCACCTGTCCCCCAAGGCTTCTTTCCTCTGGGGATTTCACCATGCTCCCCTCCTGGGGAGCCTCAAAAACCAGACTCTGGATTCTCTGCATTTCTTCCTCTGCACGTCAGCTCCTACTGCAGTCATCCTAACAGCAGTCTTACCTGTTTTCCTCTAAGAAAAATAAAAGGGGCAGAATTCAAAAGCATAGCAGCTCTGAGGATTTGAGCTTGCTGGCTGACCTTGCCTGGTGCTTGTATCTACAGTATTTACTTTCGAATTTAGCAAAAGGAGTTTCGTGCCCTTAACAAACCACAGCAAGATTCAACCTAAAGACAATGTGTGTGCACTGTGATAAATCTGAATGGCTAAATTAAGTAAGGGCTTATATTCCCACAGTCTTTCCCTGTTCTACTACCAACCCTCTTTCAATGTAATACCTTTAAGCTGGCTGTGGTGGTAAATAAATGTCTGTAATATCAGGACTCTGGGAGGCTGACACAGGAGGATTTCAAGTTCAAGCACAACCTAGGTGACTTAATAAGACCCCATCTCAAAGAGGGCTGGGAATGTAGCTCAGAATGGAGGCTCTGGGTTCAATTCCCTACCCCAAACAAATGTACTTCTTGTATATCAAATGAATATTCATCATTTGGGACAGGTTGTCATTGATGGTGTGTACTGTTGGGGGCATTCTGTCAGACTCAAAAGACCCAAAGGGCTTTTGTTAATTTCATGACGAGGAGCAGAGCTTGGCAGCAGGTGCTCAGGATCTGTGAGCAGTGCTCTCAGGGAAAGCAGGAGGGGCAGTGGCTCTGGATAAAGCTTGGGCAAGTCAGCAAGGGCCTCAGCAAGGGCCTCAGCAAGGTGCACAGCAAGGCCCAGGGACCGACTGCCACGTGTCCAGAAAACTGCCACACCTCTGCCAGGTGCAGCTGATCCACTTACATAACATGTGCTTGCATGGTGTGTCATTTTGTGCCCAGTCCTGTTTGCTTCTGAGAGGGGACATTGTCACAAGCAGTGGAGCATACGGGCGTGCTTCACCTTTCTTTCAAACCGGCAACCTTTCACAGTGAAACATGTTTGCATATGGTGTTGGGAGACAAATAGGAAGTGCCAAGTCCAGCGAGGGTTCAGCTGCAGCTCAGAAAGCTGGGTCATAGGCCTAGGTCTTGTAGGAAACCAGTAGTCCTGATAGCAGGAAAACATGTATTCCCTTAAGTGAAATCCAAAAGAACAATGTAAGTTCTTAAATAATGTGCTAAGTACCATCGTGTAGCTTAGGACCACGTACTATCCCTAGGAGCCCAAGAAGAATCTACCTAATGATCAACACAGTTCTTCCCACACATTGGACTCTACCCTGTGCTCCCTTCTGCTCTCGCGTTGCAGAAGAATATTATGTTTACATAATGAGACCATCCTCAAGGTACAAGACAGCCAAGCTGGGATTTTACATAGGAAACGGTCCTAAGTATAATGTAAAGGTAGAGCATTTAAAATACTGCACTGAACCCAGCCATGATGAGACATGCCTGTAATCCCAACACTTTGGGAGGCTGAGACTGAAACATTACAAGTTCAAACCCAGCCTTGGCAATTTAGCAACTTAATGAGACCCCGAGGTCTCAAAAGGACTGAGAATATAGCTCAATGCAAAAGGCCTGATTTCAATCCCCAATACCACCAAAAAATCTCAAAATTCCATTTTTCTCATCTGAAAATATAGGGATAATGAACCCCAGTGGCCCATGGTGAGAACGCCTGAGATTTTGTACTACAGACCAGCAGATGGCCAGTGTCTACCATTTTCTCTTACCTTCAAGTAGAAATTGGAATTTTATTTCCAGCTACCACGCAGAACCTGGCCTGAGGCAGGGGCTTCATAAATAGCTCAGGAATGAATAAGAGTGGGTGGATGGGTTCTACAAAGTAGTATTAGTGATTTTCCTTTTTTCTGCTACAACAGACTTAGGGTTTATATCTTACTCTTTTAAATCTTATTCCTAACTTGGACATACACTATTCATTAACCAGCGCTTTTGGTTTTGATTTTAATTTGTTAGCTACTACTGTGTTGAATTCATGTAACGGGCAGCTGCTATTCCGTGCCACCAGATGGCGTCTATCAATAGTAACCTCCAAAACTATGACACCTACTCTGCCAGGTAATGATTTTAAAGAAACCAATACAGAAAAGGAATATATTCATTTATATACATGTACATTATGCATATATTCACTTTTTACATATAATTCCTTAAATATTGGGGATGAATCCAGAGCTGTCTCTAACTTGGCAAACCACTTTCTTTCCTAATTTTAACTGTCTTCTGTAACAACATTTTAAAGTTGTTAATTAAACTCTAAGCAGCCTCAAAGTGCAAGACATTTCACAGTACGTACCTGGAGACAAATAGGAAGTGCCAAGTCCAGCGAGGGTTCAGCTGCAGCTCAGAAAGCTGGGTCACAGGCCTAGGTCTTGTAGGAAACCAGTAGTCCTGATAGCAGGAAAACATGTATTCCCTTAAGTGAAATCCGAAAGAACAATGTAAGTTCTTAAATAACGTGCTAAGTTATTTAAGATTAATAACGTGCTAAGTTATCCTAAGTCTGAAAAAAAAAAATTCACTGGGGAAAAAATTAGAAAAAGTTGAAAGCAATATAGAGAAAATGACAAAGCACAGGTACTATCCTGCCTGTCCTCACATTTACTCATTCAAAAACTGGAGACTGGGCACCTTGTGGTAAATACTTTGAGGCAAGTCCTTGCTATCTCATAGAGAAAAACTACCAGAACATTAGGAGAAATTGTTCATTACATTTAAATCATGGAAGGGGATAGGTGTTTGGGGACATTTAAGAGTGACAAGGGAGAAATAGCAATACATTTAAAATGTTAAGACCAGGTAGCTTCTACTCTCCTGCTTCCATGTAGAAAGTTCAGTGATCATTCTGACATTTCATTGCCTATTTTATGGCTGCAGTTGTAATTTCCTGGGCAGAAACTTGAGCTTTGAGGGAGGTAAGGGAGAGAGACAGGAAAAGAAAAGGAGCAAACTGCGAGGGGCAGCAGGAAGGAAACAAGAAGAGTAACCGTGGATAGAAGTGCAAATTCTGTCCCTCAAATCTGAAAATTAAATATTTGAGAATACCTCTGATGTAGAGGTAAGCTCATATTTTAATTTCAAAAGGGTAATTAAAGGGAATATACACAAGACAAAACCAAAGCACCTTAGTACTCCTGATGCCAACATTTCCAGAAATTGAAAAATCAAGCATAGAAGATGCAAAAATGCAGGTTGACTGTTACAAAATTTCCCTGTCTTCTTTCTAGAAATGCTGGAAAGTGACTAAGCAGAGGGCCTGTGGCAGACACCATTTTCATCTTCTTATTAAAAAAAAAAAAATCAGGTTTTTTTTTGTTTGATTTTGCCTACAACTCAGTGGTCTAAAACCAATCTGTCAGTTTCCCCAAAGCCTGGCTCTCCTTCCTAACTGTGACCCTAGTGAAAAGGCACTGTCACTGCACTGAATATGAGGTCCATAGGGGTCTCTGCAGAGCTCTCTTTCTCTGCTCTCCATGACCCAACAGAGAACTGTTCCAGCCAGCATCTCTGCATGGATACCATAAAGGGATGCCAGTGTCAGTGTGCCTCCAACCCAAGTATCCTAGCACCTCTGGAAACTCCGCTTCTTGTGGTCTCAACTCCAGTAAGAGCCTACCCACCCATTTACCTGTCACATCATTTAGGGCTTCTCTCCGTGTTCCATCGAGCTCAGGGCCAGGCCCTTCCCTCTACTGCCTGCGTGTCTTTCCTGCACATCACGTCTGCCCAAGACGACAGTGACAGCCTCATAAATGGTTTGTCTTCCTGTCCCTAATCCACTCGCTTTGCTGCGGTGTCAGATCACTACCCTCCCCTGCTTCAGAACACCAGAGGCCCTGGTCCCTTGCCCTGCTGCCCTTCCCCAAGATGCCGCCTGGCTTTCTGGACTCTGCACTGACAGGCATCTTTGGGTCAGTCTACCTCCTCATTTTAACCTGCAGCCTCCAGACTTCTCTCTCCTGGCATCTCCCTCTCCGCTTAGCAACCCCCTTCCTCTTTCTAATGCTGACTCCTACCTAATGCTGACTCCTCTTTGTAACTATGGCGGGTGCAGTCTGTGTCCACCTCACTGACCACAACTGTTGGTGATGGAATTAAGTCCACCTGAGGCCACTGTGAGAGCAGTTGCGAGGCCTGGGATGAACCTGTGGCATTGTGCGAGACTACAGCCCAGAGGAATGCATTACCTGGTAGCTCTTGCCTCTCTGAGGATGGGAGACCTAGAAAATACATTGGGGTTTATGTCTATTATACAGGGTGGAATATCTGTTTCCTGGTGAGCTTGTGTGAAACATGGTCCATTATCCGGTCCATCTATTCTCTCCATTATCCTCCTAGCTGTTTCCCGGAGAAAAGATGTGAAGAGTGTTCCTTGAAGGTACATGTGTGTGAGTAATTACAGTAAAGTTCTCTCCAACTGTGCTTCCATACTCCAAATGCTTCGGGGTCACCTAGTGTGGTCACTATTGGCATCTTTTCCCCATGGAATCATGCAGAATCATCAATTGCTTCCTCCCAAAAGACAAATACATGAAATAAAGTACAGTACAAAGCCAGTATTCTTGGACAGGATTATTGTTATTCTAGTTGTTGATCAAGATTGTTTCTGATTGCCTGCTAATTATTTACCAAGCACCAGCACTGGTGCCTGTATCTCCAGGAGCAGGATGATACCCAAGCTCCACAGGATCGACCCAGTGTTGGGTGGGGGTCCCCACAATATCCATAGTTGCAACAATCAGCCAATGACTAAATTGTGGGGCTGAGTCGTTGACACCCTCCCTTCCATAGGCTATTATTTTCCATACTTCTCACTATATGCTTAAAAGAGAGAGAAAAAGAGACAGCTTTATCCATGCTACCCATCTACATACAAACCAGCAATACCCTATAAAGTGGAGGTCCCCATAAGTGCAGAGAATACACCACATTGCACTTCATTTACTCTTGCCCTGATCCTTTTGAGCTTGTAGTGGTTTACCAGCAGGAAACCACTAGAGGGGATGTATCCAGACAAGACAAGACAACATACAATTATCATCTTCAGTATTCCCACTTAGAAAATTGACTAGTATTCATGTGGAACAATAAAATTAAATTTGCTGGCACTTTACTCCCACTTCACGGATACAAAGAGGATGAGGGGGGTGTTGTGCGTTGTGGGGGGCAGATACCAAAGAGGAAAGTACCTCTCTATGCACCGGAAACATGGTTGGAGTATGGAGCTCATTCGCCCCAGACAGACTGTTTTCCTGTGTTCCTATAAAGAAAGGTTGGGACTCTCACTTTGTTTCATGTTCTTTGGAAATCAGATAATCTCTCTCTAGCACTTCCACTTAGACATGTATGTGTTGAACTCCCCCCAAACCCAGACACCATCAGGGATGGCCCACTTCATAGGTAAAATGGATTCATACCTGTTTGATGGTGAAAAACCTTGAAAAAACATGTGGCAGGTGATGAGGATATAAAACAACCCAAGGATAAATGCTCATTTATTCACTTTCTAAATTAACTCATCCATCGATCCAGTCATCCATCCATTTATCAAACACCCTCTGTGTGCTTCTGTGTGCCAAGCATTGTGCTGGGCACTGTGATTGCAAAAATGAATTCCAGCCTGTGCGGTGATGCATACATGTAATCTGAGCTATGTGAGAGGCTGAAGAAAGAGGATTGCAAGTTCAAAACTTGAGTACCTAAGCAAAATGCTGCCTCAAAATTTAAAAAGAGGAGGGCTTCTGCCTAGTGTTATGGTTTATATCTGAATGTTCTCCCACAGCCTCGTATACTCAAAGGTGGGGCTTTAAAAAGGTGATTGAATTTTGGGCTATTATACCTGACTTCCTATCAGGAGGTGCAGTCTGGTCAGAAGAGGTAGGTCATAGGGGGCACGACCCCAAAGGGTATATATTTCTTCCTGGTTTTTACCTTCTTTTGCCCAGGCCTTTCCACCATGCAGCTGGCCATACAACCACTGAAACCTCTACAACAATGAGGCAAATAAATTGTGTATGGTGGGTATTGTGTCTCAGTAACAAGAAAGTGGTTAGGACAGATTTTGGTGCTACAGAAATGGAGTCATTGATGTGATGTCACCTGGCCATGCAGTTGAGAATCCTTTGGAACAGGTTCACTGGAAGAATTTGGAAAGGTTTGGAGATGCCAGCTGGAGAATCGGCTCTAGAACACTATAAGCCAATAACTTAATGGGAGATTCTGGTTGAAACCCAGGAAACCAGAATGCTGATAATAATACAGATTGTAAAGACCAGGCCCAGGAAGCTTCAGTTGGGAACAGGAACTCCATTGACAGTTGGACTCCAGACCATGTGTATTATACTCTGGCAGAAATATATGTCTACATTTTGCTAAATCCTAAAACTTTATAGAAGACTGAGTTAAAGGTGGTGGATTAATTAATCCAGCAGAAGATATTTCAGTGTAGCCTAATGTTCAGTCTGTAGTATGATACTGCTTGCTGCTTTTAGCTAGGACTATACTGAAAATCAAGAGCAAACGGCCTATTTGAAAAGTTTCTCAGTTTCCTCAGAAAAGAAGTGCCTATACAATTAGAGCAGAGGGTTCCTGATATATTAACATTAAAAAGAAGTCAAGTACTTTACAACAGAACAATCTGGAAAGATACTATGAGCACACATGGACGGGGAACCAGCAAGGCCCTATCCTTAGAAGGTTCAAAATTGCAAAAGTGCAAAGACGGTACTTGGACAGCCCCAGGGCACTCTGCTAAAGAATTTGTTCCCTGGGATTTGCTTCATACTGGTCAACTACCCAGACATGCAGAGACCTCTGTAACCATGGTACAAGGGAACCCACCTATTTCTTTGGCTAGCAGCAGACCTTGTGGGGATGGAGAGGTTTCTGCCCATTTTGAAAGAGGCCTGGGAGGCTAGGCAGCATGCCCCTGAGAGGATAGTGCGTGAAACTGAAAGTGTAGTGGAGAGCCAGGAAGTTGGAGGTGCTAGGAATATAAAATGTTGGCTGAGGAGCCCTGCAGGCTGTGGGTAGAGCCACCTCAAGAGAGAAGCCTTGTAGCATACAATCTGGAAAGCTGTGGGTTGAGGCCACCTATGACAGCTGGAGCTTACATATTGCCACATCTTGCCTAGATGCTGGGCCTGGAGCTACAGGACTTAATGTTTGCCTCGCTAGTTCTCCTTCCTTCCTTTTGGTCCTGTTGTTCTCTAGCCCTTTTCCCCTCTCTTTTGGAATAGTGAAGTTTACCCTGTGCAATTGTATGTTGGAAGTGTTCAACTTTCTTTTTGATTTTTACAGGGGATCATAGGTAAGAGTTTGCCTTAAGCCTCAAGGGACACTTTGATCTTGGACTTTTCAGTAATGGTGGAACTGTTAGTACTTTGTCAATTCTTTGCGGTGGACTAAATGCAGGTTGCATAAAGAGATAGCCATGAGTCTTTTGGGAGGGCCAAGGCAGAAAGTGATGCTTTATATCTGGATGTCCTCCCAAAACTTCATGTACTCAAAGGTGAGGCTTTTGGAAGGTGATTGAACAATGGGGTGTTTTAGTTACTGTCAGAAAATGGGATCTCATAGGAAAAGGCAGGTCACTTGGGGCGTGAACTGGAAAGGTATATGTTATGATTGATACACTGTGTCAACTTGAGGAGTCTAAAGGCTTGGCTAAGTGACTCAGCAGTTCCGCATCCTGAGCCTGTGCAAGAGAAGGACACAGAGATCATGTGGGTGTAGGTGGATAGCCAGCATACAATATAAGGGAGGAAAAGAGGCTTGTTCCCCTCCTTCTTTGCTCTTGCAGCTTTTTCTGGCTTGTGCCACCTTGAAGTGTTGCCCCTGTGCCATGCCATCCTGCCTTGGAGCCAGCTGATTATAGATGAGACCTCCACAGACTGTAAGCTAAATAAACCTTTCCTTCCTTAATTCTGGGTGTCAGGTATTTTGTCTCAGTAACGACAGAAAAGTAACCAAGACAGAATATCATCTCACTTTAAGGCTCTTCCTTTCTCTCTCTGCTTCCTGTCTGCCAGGGGCTAAGCAGCTTTCCTCAACCTGATCCTTATATCATGCCTTCTTGCCTGGGAATCAGCCAACTATGGGTTAAAAACATGAGCCAAAAGAAACCTCTCCTCCTTTAAGTTTTGGGTGTTGGGTATTGAGTCTTAGTGACAAGGAACGTAACTAAGGCACCTAGCATATACAAGGCCAGGATTCAATCCTCAGGACCACAAAACAAACACAAAATGAATCCCAGTTCCAATCTCCAGTGGAAGAGACCCACAAGTGAATAAGCAATTCTAAAAAATAAGGGAAGAAAGGAAAGACAAGAAAGTCAGGAGGACTTACATCCACTCCTGCCGCCAGAAAGGGTCAGGATGCTAGGGTCAGCCTCAAAAAATGTTTGGTATTGTCCTGGGGGCGGGAGGCCTGTTTTGACCTTTCCTGTACCTTTTGGAACTGTATCCTCTTCTAATTTTCACCCACCCTCACCTTACCACACCCTGCAGCTAACTGATAAAGACAATGTTCCCCCAAGTCTTAAACTTTCCATTGTCTTTGCTCAGATTTATAGTTTAGGAAGGTTATTTTTTAACCAAATCTGGCAAAGTATTTTCCATTTTGGAACTAATGCAAAAAAAAAAAAATCTTTTACCCCTTAAGGTAAAAGTAAAATAAATATATATTTACTTTTTGAAGATTTTTAAAGCTGACCTTTTTACCTGAAATTGTTATATTACTAAGGTAACGTCTTTTTCTTTATCATTTATTCCATTTTTATATTCTGGCTGCAAAGATAAGCAAGAAAAATCAAATTTCATTGACAGATATGAGAAAATATGAAGTCTAAGTCTCTGAATACTGCATAAACCCACCTTCACAGTCATGAGCATGATTTCTAAGGCTTCATTTCTCAAATATCATGTGATTATTAGTGATTTCAACCTGAATGAATATATATATATATATATATCAGCATTGTACTAACAATTATTGAACTTTGTAGGGTAATTCCATTTTAACTTGAGAGAATATGGACCTTTTTCTATTTTGTGTGCAGGTTTTACTATTATGCACCTGCTTTTCCACCTTCCTTTGGAACATAAAACTTAGCTGACTATGCCTCTTTGCTTTTTTTCCAAAGGAAGCAAGACACCATGTCAAAGCAAGATATTGTATGACTTCTGTAGCTGTTGTGAAAAAAATTTATCCTATAGTAGGAAAATAGAGAGCTCTAATTAAAAGGGCAATACAGAAGAAAGGAGCTGTAATTTGGCTTCCAGCTGGGGGACAGCTTGGCCTCCACAGACAATGTGACAATATTATTCACCTCTGTTCTTCTCAATGACTTACGTGGGGCCATTTCAACACTTTCAGAATCACTGCTCTTCGTAATAGAATGTTTATTATTCAAGTACAACAGGTCCGACTACCAGGAAGCTGACAGAGGTTCTCCCACATGGAGTCCTGCATTTGTCTCCCACTGCTTCTGGAGACCTTACCTGACCACCAGCTCCCCATCTGGCCCCTGCTGGTGTGAAACTTCAGTCAGCTGTAGCCCCCTCTGCCCTTCACCCAGTTCTACTCCATTCTACCTCTGTGAGCACTTGGTCTTTCTTTCTGCTTCTCTGTTCTGTCTGCACCAACTAGTTTGAGCTCCTGTTAGCTTTCTCTGCAATTACTGTAATAAAATCTTTATTGGCTTTTTCACTTCTCCTTCTCTTTCCTTCTAATCCATCCTATACTCGGTTGGGGTATTAGGGATGACTTTTATATGGTTTGATGCAGTTTTGTAATTTTCTTGGAAGACTATGTGGGCTCCAGAAGTGGTTTCTCTAGCAATATTGTCTGCACTTTTGTGAATAAACACATCATTTACCCATCTCAAGGTCAAGGGCCCAGCATCAGGTTGCAGCAGTAGGCTCGACTAGTACTGCAATGACACAGGATATGGGATGCAGCTTAAATCTTACCTCTGAAATAAACCCTCAACTTCAAAGGCATAAAGAAGGAAATTCTACTATTGCTAACACATTCTGATATCGTGATCTTTCATATAAAAAAATTCCCATGTAGCACTGTTCTCCAAATTGTCATCCATCACGTTACCAGGACTCTTACTCAGAAGTGCATTTCCCAGCTGAGTTGTCTAGTGAACCTCCATATACTTGAGCCTAAAAACACCTGGAACCCTTCCCACCTCTTCTTCCAGGCTCATCCATCCATGTGAATGACCTAGAGCAAGTCGGGTCCATGCCTATCTTTATCATTTACCAGATTAAGCTATATAGCAGCTCTGATTTTGCTTCTTCCTGGCTAGAAAATCTTGCATCATCTCCTTCCCTGCCAGCTTCAAGCTCCATCTCCTTCCACAAAGGGCTAAGGTCGCCCTTCCAAGCGCATCTCTCCTGTGGTCTGCCTGTCTGCTCGCCCCCAACCCAGCTGTCAGAGCTTTTCGCCGCCTACTGTTTGCACAGGCTGGTGCATCTGTTCCAATCATGCTCTGCTCTCTTAAAATCTAGCTCAAAGTGTGTGATGTCATAGAAAGTGGATGCATCTGCTTTAGAAACTGATAAGGGAATAAATCATTACATCTTCACAATATGGGTTTTTACCGTAATATCCTTGGAAAATAAGAATTGAGAGTCCTTCACCTGTCAAGTATTTCTCAGTCAGCTCGAATTTAGAAGATTCTTGAAATGATTACCTGGTCAGCTATAGTCTCTGCCATCTGACACTGCCACCTGTCACTCTGTGTTCTGCAGCACTTATCCTGCATGGCCATCACAATGGCAGCACTGGCATGAGTGACTGACCAACCCCCATATTGCTCCATGCACTGTTCTTCCCTCAAGGCTACATCCTGATAATACCTAGCTTTAGCACTTGCACTCCCTGTAGCCCTTGCCCTGACACTGCCCAGTGATCAAGTGCAAGAGGAAGTCTGGTAAGAGGAGGTACCTGCATCTGCAGATGACTGTAGTTCTGTCTACTATATACCATTGGACTATTCTGTGTTCCACTTTGGGCCTTAAACAGCTTCATTCTAAAGCAGTTACTGAAAGGGGATGCACACAACAAATTCGTTATACTTATTTCTCTCTGGTTTTCAGTTAGGAAAGATGGGGCTGAGACTTGGACATATTTGTTGTTCTGAGATACAAGAGATGTCCATGTCTACCCTCTTCTGCAGTTTGTCTGCCTTATGTCAGCAACTGGAAAAAGACTACCATCTCTCCCTGTTTTAAAGCTCAATCTTCCATTTAAATACCTTTTAAATTTCCTAAAAAATTCTCTGTTGCTAAATTTGTTTACAAATCTATAAGTCCCCAAGATTGATTCCTCCTTGGATCTGTGTTCTTGCCATGGTCCATATTTTTTAAAATTACCAACGATCATATTCATCATAGGGAATTTATACTCTCTCTCTCTCTCACACACACACACACTATATATATATGTTTATTTATTCAATAAATAGATATCTTTCAAGTACAAGATATATTTTGATTCCTCTTTTCTCATAATACCCGCTCCTTCCTTCAACCTACTTTCCCCTCCTTATTTACAAAGCTTTGTTTCCATTTTATCCTTTTTTTTGTTTTTTCTTTTCTCTTCCTTTCTTTATGCCTTTCCCCACCTTAGTTTCCCTTTCCTTTTGATCAATTTCTTCCCATTTTACAATATCTATTTTATGTTTTGGTTCCTATTTACTCTTTCAGTTTCAGACACCAGGGAGACAATGCAATGTTTATACATGTGAGCCCAATTTATTTCACTTAAGAGTATGGTGTTAAGCTGCATCCATTTACCTAGAAATGCCTCAAATTTACCCTTCTTTATGGCAGAGTAGTACTCCAGGGTATAAAAAAGCCATATCTTCTTTATCCATTCCTCGGTTGATGGGCCTTTGGTTTGTTTCCAAGATTTAGCTATTACAAACTCTGCTGCTATTAAAATGGGTGCACATATATCACTGTAGTATGATATTTTTAATTCATCTGAGAAGATACCCAGAAGGGGATTTGCTGGGTCAAATAAGACCTCTAATCCTAGTTTTTTGAGGAATCTCTGTACTGATTTCCACAGTGGTTGCACCAGTCTACACTCCTACCAACAGTGGAGAAGGGTTCCTTTTTCCACACAGCCACTCCAGCATTTGTTATCGGTTGATTTCTTGATGATAGCCATTCCTTCTGGGGTGAGATGGAATCTCAGCATTGTTTTAATTTGCATCAATCTATTAGCTGGTCCATATTTTGATTTTTATGCCACCTCCATCAAGACACCTGTACTGTCCTGGTCCTCATCATTCGGGAAAGTTTATGAAGACCAAGGGAACTAATTTTGGAGCACAGAGGTTGCAGCCATATCAAGTTTAACTATTTTACAAACAGTTCATAACTTAGGGAAACCATCCCACAGACCCTCCCTAAAAACACAGTAATCATTTACACAGAACATGCAAAACCAGTAGACAACAATGATATTAATGAAAAGGTTATCTGCAGATGACAAAGTGCTGGTTGACCTTGTTTTGCTCTATTCCTTCCTGTAACTAAGAAATTCTGGTGGCAGCTGCATATAGGCACTTCTGCAGACGTTAAGTCAATTTCCACGGGATCTTTGATTCCTTGTATTAAATATTATTGTCTTTAATCAACTCCATAATTTAGTTTCCATAAAACTTCCACTTAATTCATGAATGTATTTCCTGTATCTCCTCTTCTTCTTTTCCCACACCTTTCTTATATCTCAGGTTAGGAGAATACTACAACTCAGAAATTAAGTGATATAATGTGAGTTCTACTGTTAGTAGAAAATAAGCAATGTTAAATTTAGATTTTCCTGCAATTAATTTGACATTAACATCTCTTATAATTAGAAAACACAAATATTTTATGTTAATACCATCACGTTCATAAGCCCATATTCTATCAATGTGATACTAAGTCTCCAGCACTTGCTGTCTTAGTTGCACTCCACTCGGGGCAGAATAAAAGCATCTGACATCTTGGAGGACCCCAGTCATGATTCGTGAATGGAGAAAAGAATGAGTGAATGAAGAAACAAAGTCAAAAACTGTGGCCTGTGTGTCCATGTAAAATTTCTGCCACATGAGTCGTGGCATCAGGGCACACAGAGTGTACTGCTTGAGTTCTGTTGGATAATGATTTGGGGCAACAATGATGAGCTGCTGAAGCTTGCAGAGTGGATATAGAAGCAAAGCATGATCTTGAAATGAGAAGTATCTTTGACACTTCTAGTAGTTTACAGTGAGTGAAACTGAGACGCTGAGTGACAGTTTTCTCAAAAGTATATAGTTGGGCTCTAGCCTTCCCTGGCCCTCTGTTGCTTATAAAGTTTGTCTCCACCTCCAGCCCATCTGCTCATTCTGGGCATGGCATCTGTATTAGATCCAGTTTCTTGGAGCTCAAGGACTATAAACCAATTGGACAGAAGTACAAAGAGACAGAAATCTCTCCTTTTCCAGGCAGCTGGAACATTTCACTTGAGTTTATTTTTAGCATCCTGTGTGCACTCAGGCGCAACCATAGCAACAAAGGCACCTGGGTGAACCTTTGGGAGCTGGTCAGAGGGACAAGCACATTACTTGGCGGGAGGCTGCTTTATCTCCATGGGGAACTGACGACAGGGTGGACATGTCCTTATCACTAGGGAAGCCATCAGCAGAGAAGAATGAACTCGAATCTGCAGGCCCTACCCCCACGTAGGCAATAAGTGCCTGGCAGGTCGTCTTTGCAGACCTGTCTTCCCTGCCTTCTTTCCTCTCTCCTTCCACAATACCAAGGTGATGTGTAAATAAAGCTGAACATGTTGCTACCCACTTTGAGATCTGATCACATTTCATGTTTTGTTTACTATAGTCCTTCACAAAACTGCAAAACCAGGAATCCATAAGTGAAACAGTGAACTTCAGGATGTCAGGCCGGCCTTGAGGAATGGCATCAAAGGTGTTTGTTGGTTCTTCCCATTGGATGAAGGACAACACCCAGAGCCCTACACTTTTCTCTCAGAGAACAGATAGTAGGATGGGTGAAGACTCAAGGCTGCCAGAAGAGCCCCAACCAGGCCATGCTGACTGTAGGTGACCCTGCAGCCCTGGCAGGAGGTGATCTGACATACATCTCTTTTCCTGGCCAACACTTACTGGTGGTGAAGGGCCCCTTAGCCAGTTAGGAAATTCTCCAGTTCACAAACTCCTCCACAAGTTCTCCGGATGAGGCAGACCCAGCTCTTGCCGTGTCACAGTTTTCACATCTTGGATGAGAAGCAACCTTGGCTTTCTGACCCTCACCCAGAGACTACCACTGCCCCTCCTTTCCACAGCATTCTGTGAAAACACAGTTCCCTGTCACCCATGCTCCTTGGGAAAATTATACAAAATGTATCTCATGTTCACAGTTTATGAAGGAGTTGACTCAGTGAAACAGGATACACTTCTCAATCCTGCAGTATTTCCCATTTCTCCTTATGAGTGGTATTTCATGACTACCTTAGGAAATCATGAATATTTCTAATTAAATTTGACACATTTCCGAAGGATAGAAAGTTATGTAATGCGCTGAATTTGTTGCCCTATGTTATCCTGAAACATAGTTGTGAAGGCTAAAATGTTTGTCATGAACATAATATATCTTCTGTAATTTTAAATACATTTCAATAAAATCCAAAATTTCAGAATGATATCATTACACAGATTTGGTCCTATAAATGGTCCTATCATTCAATCACATTTAAGATCTAGGACAGTATTGTTCACAAAGAGGTATTTAATAAATAATAAATAAAGCAGGAAAAGAAAGCCATCATTATAGTCACATGGCTGGAAAGACCTCCATTGATCTTTTACTACCCCATGAAACCACATAAATATATAATGGTGTTATTGAACCACCTACCACACAAATGAGCTATGGCATTTCTCAAAGGTATCCATGCACTACAGAACAAAACCCTAAAGATAAAATAATAAGATAGTCTCCTTCCTACCCCAAGCTGACGGAGACTGGGGATAGTCAATGTATTTCTACTTTTTGTTTCTTAAAAAAAAAAATCTATGAAGAATCATAGATTTTTCAGTGTTGGAAGAAATCCTAAAAAGAAATGATTCATCAATGTTTCTTTAAATTTTTTTCAATAAACTTCTAACCACAGTGTACAGACCCATATCAGATTGAGATAAGTCCATCTCCATTTGAAATTATTAGGCCACTGTGTACTTACCAAAGGCCATGCCCAAGTGCAGAACAATGAGTGGTTCTGGGAGGAAATACTTAGTTCAAGAGGCTGCTGTGAATAAGGAGCAGGAGCCCACTCCCTGGGACTACCAGGGCTCGGAGGGTCATCATTGCAGGGCTGCCTCCCTGGTGCAGACAAGGGACAGCCATCATGAAAGCAGACAGAAGACACAGTTTTCAAGAGTTTCTAGAATCAAGACATGTTTTTAGCAGAACAGCCTGTAGTGAAGTAGAATATTTGGAATAGTGTTTTGGAAAGGACAGCTATGAATGGAGATCAGCTCAGTCCCCGTTGAATCGCTGTCAGGAAATGGTGACCACACAATTCCTCCACATAATAATATTGTCACTTTTCAAATTTTATTGCTCTCGGGGCTGGGGATTTAACTCAGCTGCACAGTGCCTGCCTGGCAAGCACAAGTTCGTGAGTTTGATTCCCAGTACTGGAACAAAAAACAAAACAAAAAAAAGTTTTATTGCTCTCTTCTCCAAAAATGAAGGCCTCCTTTTTACTGATTTTTCCTCAAAATAGATATTGGGTAACTTCAAATTCTACATAAGATAATTAAGGAGACAAAGAAAAATGGTCACAATATCCTCAGATCTCTTCCAAAGTGGACAAACAGGACACAGTGATATTTTTACAGCTGTGTGACATGCAGGAGGTGGCACCAGACTTAGCTTCTTTAGGCTACACAGTAAGGTAGTACTTGGTTTCCTAAAGTTTAGACATGCACACAAATAAAGAAAAACAGCAGTCACTGAGGTGAAGACAGGCATGGATGTGTCCTGCATCCAAATGCCTTCCCTATACAGAGAATGTGATTGATTCAGGAAAAAATTGTGCTGGAGAAAAAAAACAGAAGAAAGAAAAGAACTAGAACAGTTTCCAAAGCTCACAGTCCTCAGAACTTCCTCTAACCTGGAGCGCTACCCACCTGCTATGCCTCAGTCCTTTCATGGGGAGGAGGGTCTCTGGGGACAATTTCTCTCATGAGACATATTACAGTTAGTTTCTTCTAAAAAGGAGAGTCACTTTCAGCTTCTTGTAATTGCAGACAGCATGACATAAATGTACAGATTCATGGTCCTCAAGTCTGGCTTGGACACCGGCTCTCTAGAGTATGAGCTGATGCCTCTCCAGGCTTTGGGTCACCTTGACCATCAAAAGCCAAGGCAACAGTGAACTCACTGAAGAGAACTACTAACACTATGAGACCCTACTCAGGTTTAGGTTCTTAGCTTCATGTCTTGAACACAGGTGAGGAACTCAAATCTCCATGCTAAGGTTCATGATCACCACCCAAGCTCGAGTCAGAAAGAACTGGCCCTGGGGAAAGGAGGCCTACATAACTCCTGTCTCCCCAGCTGCGGCACCTCTTCTGTGGCACTGAGGTGTGGTCTCCCTTGAAAATGCTTCTTACAGCCCATACTAAAATAATCAGTGTATCTACTACAGCAGCACTTACCCCTGCTATTGTATTACAATTATTTCCTCAAAACCAATTGGTTGTTTTTGAAAATGAACTCAAAAACCATACTTTACTCATCTTCAGGATTCATTCTACACTGCAGGGTTTTCTACAGAGCTCCCTACTGAAATGTACCAGGGTCGCATTTTTGATAAGATGCATTATGAAGCAGTTTTCAGTTAAGAAGTAATTTCTATGAAATAATCTCTTAGCTATGGCCTTCATCCATTCAGAGAGCTAAGTGATATTCAGGGGACTCAGAAGGAGCATTCTTTTTTGTGGTCAAATAAACTGAAATGTTGAAAAAGCTGATGTAGCTCATTTTAAATTAACCCATTTGATAAATAGTGAACATTTCATTCGTATTAAATAATATGGGAGCTTGAGCTTGCATTATGTTGCAAAGCAGCAAGACCAGAATGCAGGAGCATAGGAGAAACAGCACAAGTCACAGGCTTAGGTCTACTCCTACAACATTAGACCTAAGGAAAAGCCAACTGTTATATGTGGTGGAGGGCTGATGAGATGGAGCTCTATGATTCTAAAATTCTAACAGAGAAACTGGTTTCAATGCACCAGATGCTATCGATAGAGCTTGAAAGAACTCAAACATTCCTACTCCTGGATTGACTGCCTCACTGTCCATCGCTATATGCTCTTCGGACACCCAGCTCTAGGAGACCAAGTTCATGTTCAGTAACTGGGTCTCAGTAAAGAAGGATGGGATCCACAACCTCATGTATCCAGAAAAGGCAGACGGGTGACTGATCCATGAGGCCATATGCTGTGGAAAGAAGCTGTGTCTTCTAAACTTTAGTTTATGGAGACCATGCTGCCTAGTCCTACCAGAATGCTTCATTTTAAAGACAAGGTATAAACAGAAATTTTTATGTACAGTCTTATGATCTTTAAGGTTGGCTATTACACTTTTTTGTTTTAATCTTATGATTTTTAAGTGTTACCTGCCGGTTTGTGACTTTGAATCCTCTGCTTGGGAATTCAGCACATATTTCTTTACAGAAGTATTCTACAGTGATGTAGAGTAGATCTCAGAGAGTAAATATGTTCACTTTAGCAACAGAAACATCCTGGACTGTGATAGTGATAGGACTTGTTCTCAGAAAGTGATTGTGAAGGAATAGTCTGCCGGACTCAGTCTGTCCTTGGACATCTCAAGAGGCTTTTGTGGGGCAGCTACTACTGAGATTAAGGATATTCTCAATGACCCAACTGCTGCATGATCAACAGCTAAAAATGTCATTACGATGGATGGACAGAATCATGTAATATATGACTGACCTCAAGTTAGAGATTTTACTTGCCTCAAGGAGGCACATGCCTGGCCACATCATAACATCACATTAATAATAGAAGAGTGATTTCCCCATTGAGTACAAAGTACTCAGAGAGAAATCTGAGCTGTGAAATAGTTTAGCTTGCAGTTAGGGAGCCACTTGGAGAATGGTTGTCATTAGGGCGCTTTACCCAACATAACTGATTAGAGTCCCTTGTTGTGAATTGTCATATACATCACTGTATGCCATTGCATTAATTCTGGGCAAGAGAAGCAAGGGCCAATACCAAAGATGCCACATTCCCTATGCTGGGATGGTGACCATTCAAACATTGCGCTGGACAAAAGGCACATCTGACACAATCCTGGGGACACCGAGTCACCTGGACAGACACTGGAAGACTGCTGTGAGCTAAGGGCCGGGAGCCAGCTCTCCTTGTGTGCTTTCCCACCCTGATCCACAGGCTTATTGGAAATGCATATGGTGCCTGATTTATGTTTGGGGCAGGGGGACTCGAGGGCAGGTCCATTAAGGGAAAGAATAATTGGGCCCAAGTGCTGTAAGATTAGGGGATATGTCAATTATCTCATGTAGTCCCTCTCTGCTGGAAAGTCCTATTACTACCAAGTAATTTATGGGCCTGGAGAGAGTCATAAAACCACAGAGAAGAGGAAACAGATGAATCTAGGCTATTAAAAACACACGGTAGAGCTTATGGATCTTTATCCTTCATTTTTGAAGGACCTCTCTTATATGGGATAGAAGAAAACAATGTTGATTAATGTTAAAGACTGCCTGTCTTCTTCATGTGAGTTTTGCTTTGCAAAGAAAACATAAATTCATCTTTCAAGCTTTTTTTTACCAACTCTTTGTGCTCAATGGTTTTCTGTCTTTGACTGTTGTCTTATAATAGTGTCATAACAAATACTTTTCAGTAGCAGGACCTGGGAAAGGGCAGAAAGTGGGATTTTCATCTTTCCATGTCCATCTGTAGAATTACAGAAGACCTTTGGCACATAGACTTGAGATTTTAGCCCATGTCACTGTGCAAAGAGCCTTGGATAGCCAGGTGGGAGCAGGGGGGCAGGGATACCTCACTTTCAGCCCCAGGAGTCAGAGTGGGCTCAGCCCATGGGAAGTGAGAATGGCACCATCAGTCTGGAGGGGCCCCTAGATGCAAAACAGAGGAGCACAGGTGGAGGTGTGGGGAGGCTGGCTGCATGGAGGACATTTCTCAGCACATGTGAGAATACAGCAGACGTTTGTGCAGTGTCTGAGCCTGCTGATTGGTGCTCCTGGTAGCAGAACACCCATGTGAGGGTATCATGTCAGGGAACAGGACAGAGGGGACTCAACCTGCAGTGCTCTCCTCATAGGCCTCCTACATTCTTCTCTTCTCTAAGCCTGATCTGAACACATTCTCTCTAGGAGTGTTTTACTCATTGGTTCCTTCCTTTTGCTTTCTTTTGCCTCAGTGTTTATTCTTTGTCCCCAACATGAGCGCATTCAGTAGGCATTACCTACGTTTTTGTCCTACCTCAAAGTTAATCTGAGTCAGGGTGAGTTAGACTCTGTTGTGCCACTGAAGACACATATTCTGTCTAGCCTTTCCTCCATGTGGTCATATATTCATCCAAACATAAACATTCAAAAAAACCAATCATTCTAAATAAAAGCACAGCACAAATCAGAAGCATATTGTGTTTTTCATTTCTCAATAATGTTTTATTTTCCTCATGCTTAAAATGTATCATTGTTTTTCTACATATCAGACTGTATCGTATAATGCCTTGTATGGCAAAGTACGTGGAAAATTTGAAAACAGTAGTGTATATGATAGGATGTGTGGAGATATTACAGAGTACCAAGGCCCTTTTGTTGTTCAGGGGGGAAGAGTACTGATTTACACACTTCAGTAAGCGAAGGAAAGACATTCTAACTCTGACTCCTAAAAAAGTATTAGACAATATGATAGTAGGGAATAGATGTAATAAAATACTCTGTTTGAAAGTAGGTAAGAAAGAAGAAAGTAAGACTAGAAAAAGGTTGATAAAAGCAGACTCAGGTAGTAATTACATTAAAGTCAAATGAACACATATCCTTCCATTAAAAGATAACATAATTACATTTTGCTTACAAGAGATACATCATAAACAGAAGGGCCTGAGAGGTCAAGAGGAGAAGAGGTAAGATAAACTATGCAATCTCCAAACAAGGGAAAGTAGAGTGACTGGGTTATTATTAGACATAAATGACTGTAAGGAAAGAAGCATTACTACCAAGGAAGAGGAATGCTGGAGATACATTCATATCACCTAATAATAAGCCTCAAAATACATAAAGCAAAAATTGACAGAACTAAAAAGGAAATAGAGAAATACGAAATCATAATGATCTTAAAAGTTGTACACACTTCTTTCACAGCAACTGATGGAACACATATACAAGAATCTCTATCAGGATCTTTCTTTTTTTTGTCTTTTTATAGTACTGGGAATTAAATCCAGGGCCTTCCCACTGAGCTACATCCTGGGCCTTAAAAAATTTGTTTTGTTTTCAATTTTGAGACAGAGTTTTGCTAAGTCCTTAAATTTCCCAGGCTGAGCTCCAACTTTATGTTTTTTTCTTTCAAAGAGAATAATTAAAAAGAACAATAGCAAAATACCAACAACATAGACAAAAACAAAACAAAACAAAAACAATAAAAATGATACAAGGTTTCAGAACAAAATGATAGGAATTAACAGTGGTTGTTATATTACATATTATTATCTTCAACAAAGTTGCTCAGATTACCAGATGTAAGAATGCAAGATTGATCAAATCATTAAAGAGAATCAAAAAAAAAAAAAAAAACCCCAAAACAACATTAGAAATTATACAGTTTCACTAGACAAAGAAGATAGGAATTCACCAATGGTTATTATATTGTGTATTGTTGTCTTTAAATTAGTTGTTCAGATTATCAGATATAAAGACCCTCTTGCCCTAGGTTCCCAAAGTGCTGAGATTACAGGTATGTGCCACCACAGCTAACAGGATCTTTTAATGTGCTAAACAAATTTGACATGTATAGAACACTGACCTTAATAACCATAAAATATAATTTCTTCTGAAGTTTAAATGACAAATCAAAATTGACTACATGTTGGGACATAAAACAATTTCAACAAATTATAGTGGATTGTTATACATACTACATCCTTTGACCATTGTAGAATATCAGTAACAAATCAGATAACCCCTATATATTTGAAAATTAGGTAATAGCTTCTAAATAGCGTATTGGTAAAATGAAGAATCTCATTGAAAATTAGAAAATGTTTTTAACTGAATGATATAAAATCTACTACACAACAAAACATGTATGAGGAACTAAAGCCAAATGTAAAGAGAAACAGGGTTTTATAATAGAAAAGGAGGTAGATAAAAGATGATTTCATAATATATCTGAATAAATTAGAAAAACTCAAACAAAGTATAAGAAAGGAAATAATAAAAATGAGGTCAAAACTTCAAAAGAAAATAGACAATAAAGAGAACTGAAAAGTTGAAATCTGGTTCTTTGTAAAGAATTAAAATAAAGTTTACTTAATCCCAGGAAAAGGGCAAAAAAGAAGAAAGATGCAAATAACTACAAAAAGCTGTGCATTGTGCAATGTTAAAATAATCATGAGGGTATAAGGAACATATCCAACATAGTTGCGATGCATAATTCTTACAAAGTGAGTCATAAGCCAGGAGTGGTGGCGCACGCCTGTAATCCCAGCACTCGGGAGGCTGAGGCAGGAGGATCATTGCAAATTGGAGACCAGCCTGGGCTACAAAGTGAGCTCAAGGCCAGCCTGAACTGCATAGCGAGACCCTGTCTCAAAAAAGACAAAAAAACCCACAACAAACCAAAGTGAGTCAAAATACACACACACACACACACACACACACACACACACACACATACACACCCCACACACAAATTGAAATCATACTTAGCTTTTTCAAAACTGTAGACCCAATGATTTCATTAGTGAGTTCTTCCAAACATTAAAACAAAACAAAAAACTCCAGTTACACAGAAATCCTCCTGAAGAACAGGAAAACAGAGAACATTTCCATGTCATTTAAGAAGATCAATTCACCCACCATGCCAAACAGCACATGAACCAAAGGTCCAGGTAAAACATCTTGCTGAATATTGAATGCCTCCTCCGAGGCCACGGAGACCAGGGATGCTCACCATCACCACTTCTAGTACATATGTTCCTGAAGATTCTCGCCAGCAAAACAAGAAAAGGAAAAGAAGACTGAGATGGAAAAGTAAAAAATGAAGCTCATTATTCACAGGTGACAAGACTGTTACATAGAAAATCTAAAAGGATGTACAGGTAGTGTGTTGGAGTTAGCACATTAATTTATCAAAGGTCTTCAGTTTAATAACAAAATTATTTTTCTTATACTAACAATAAGGAAATGAAATTTATAAAGTGATACCACTTTGCCAGCACTAAAATAATCAGATGGTAATATATAAATACAAATGTGCAACATCTTTACACAGAAACCATGAAACATTGAGAGAAACTAAAAGGAACTGAACAAATACAGGAGTGTATCATATCCCAACGCAAGGCTTTCAGGGACTGGTTGTGCTGTTTCTTTCAAGTGGTGCTTATCAGGTGTGCTAACTTATGATAATTCAAGCTACAAATGTGTGATTTTTGCCCCCTTATGTTTGTACGTTATACTTGTATACATGGTTTATAAGAATGAATAGAATAATCTATGTTGTGATGTCAAATACATAAATATTGGGTCAAACCATATGAAATTGTGGTTTTCATAGTTTTAAAATGGTCAAATTAGCCAGGTGAGGTGATGCATGCCTGCAACCCCTGGTACTCTGGGAGGCTGAGGCAGGAGGGTTGAGAATTAAAGCCCAGCCTGGCCAACTTAGCAAATTACCCAGACTCTGAGTCAAAATTTTAAAAAATTAAAGAAGGGCTTAGATTTTGCTTAGTGTGAAGGCCCTGGATACAATTCCTAGTACTGAAAAAGAGGTAAAATATAGTCACTATTTATGTAGAAAATATATGCAATATTTAAATAGATAAAATAAAGTTCTTTGTTATATATTACTAATAAATAGTTGTAAAATTAAAAATTTATGTTTTCTCTTTGTGACTTCTTATGGCCAAGTTTTGTGTTTTTATGCCTGTGAATATGTTTCTAGACTGAAAAGATAGCAATAATATTGCACTAACAGGAAAAAGTTTTGACTTGTGATCCATTAACTAGAAATAAATTAACTTGATACTAATCAAACATATTTCAGTCTAGTTATCATTTCTAAACTGTGTGGAAGGGCATGTTTATGCTTTCATTTAGACCTTTCTCCTGCTAACTCAGCTACCATGGTGTCTGCTTAGACCAGGGCTACGTGACCAATGAATGAAAACTGCTGCAGGACATAGGTCTCACTGCAACATGGACCTGAAGGCTGGGCTGAGAGTTATTTGCTCATAGCTCCGCCAGGATGGCACCGATCCAAGGTAATTAACAAACTTTATTGTAAGCATGCTGGAATAACGTTGGAAAGGACACATGACCGGTGGAGATGGTGTGACAAATGGGTTTGACAGTTTTGGACTTAATTCTCATCTTGGTTTGGTCCCACGGTGTGATGTGTGAGTCTACTTAGATCCTTTGCTCTATGTGCCTCTATTTTTGCCTTTGGCCATGTGCACCTTCTTTCAGGTTTGGACCCTGACAAGGTAAAGATTGTGAAGTGATTTTTACTTGTCTAGGAAATTTTTCAAAGATTGCACGTATTATTTTCGATTGGGCCAGGTAGCAACAGAGAAATGAGGAGCAGATGTTGATTGCTGATTACTCGTTAGCTCCATTTCCATCTGCTGGCAGCCTTCACTCACTTTTACTCAGGCTGTATTCATCTATAAAAACAACACATTCAGTTGGAAAAATAGCAACATAAAGTAGACCAAAACATCTGGACACTGAGTAAATTGGCCAGATGTTTTAGTGATTTGTAAATAAAGGCCACAAAATAAAGAAGCAAAAGGAAAATCCAGGATAAGAGAACGAGCAGGATTTATTATGAGGCTGCCCACTCATGCCCTCTGCCTCCTCAGTCTGTGGGAGATGGAACTGGGTGAATCATTACTGAGAAAGTGGAATTCAAGGGACAATAAATTTTGGAACTTGTCCCTGAGCAAAGAGAAGTGACCTTCCATTTATTAAGAGGAAATGGAAGGTTGCCTCAGACCTTTTTTTATTGTATCTAGAAATTATTTTTCAATTGCTCATAATTTTTGAATTATGTCTATATGGTTTCTCAGAGCCAAGCCAAAGTATCAATTCTCTAAAAGAACTAGAAGCTTTGCCAAATTGGAAATAGATTTGTTTCCCATATTGGAATTACTGATGAAAATTGCAGGCATAAGCTTCTTCTTCCCTTTCCTTTTTAAAGGTGAAATACATATTGTTTTGTTCCGTTTATTTCTTTTTCAGTACAATAAGCTTCACTGAATAATTCTCAGTTTGGGGAAGAGCTCTAGTTTGGGCATAAGACTTTTGCTCAAATTTGGACTTTTCACTGCGGAGCTTCTAACCCTGAGCAACTAACTTACCCTCTTAGAGCTTAGTTTCTACCTCTGTAAAATGGAAATAATAATTACACTGAAAAGGCATTTTGAAAAATAAATGACTTGGCTAATGTAAAACACCTAGTAGGCTCCAAGTGGAACCATTTGCAGGTAGCCTTTTGTGGATTTCCCAGATTCTTCGTTTAGATAGATTTTGTTTCCTCTGTCATTTGTGGTTTGGAGCTGGAAAGAATCAATTGGATGTAACAACTTTTTAGCTCAGACCTACCCCAAATTTAAAAAAAAAGGCTTGCTGTCATAGATTTAAGCAAAGCAGAATAGGATCAGAATGGAAAATTATGCTGCATATCTGTATTGACATAATGTGAAGCATGTAAATAGAAAATATTCAACATGTATCTTCACTTAGTCTTTCAACAAATATTCACTGAGTGCCTATTATAACTGAAAATGGTTTTAGGTATTGGGAACAAAGACCTTAATCACGGCTCTCATAGAGGCTACATTGGAGGGGGCACATCATAAGCACATTAAATAGGTAAACCATGTAGAAGTTAAAATATATTAAATTTTTTCTGCAGAAAAGAAACAGGATCAGCTGTATGATGTAATTAAACTTAACAATAATCCCCACCAGAACTGTATTTCCAATGATATTCTTTCCTGGGAAAACTGGCCTTCCAAGGAGTTTGCACTTTTAGTCTTGTATTTCCAGACATCAGGTTCTGGTTTTGAGTTCTATGGGTTTGGAAATGATTGCTCCATAAAATGCTACGGAGAGAAAAGCTGTTTCTGTGGTTAAATCTTTGTAGAAATGTTTTGAGTTTCCAGGATTTTCTTTGCTATAAAGAAATAATTAGTTAGAAAATAAATTAATCCCACAATGGAAGGGTCTCTCAAAATGCCAGGATGGATTCCTCTAGGGAAGCAGCTGTGGGAGGACTCTGGGGTTCCTGGAGAAGGGATTATGTGACCTGGCAGGTTTCTCTTACGAGGCAAGAGCTTCAGCATTTATCCTCAGCAATCATCTCGTCTCTTCCTTTGTACAGGCAACCACAAAAGATGGGCCATGTAAAACATTTCATTTCCCATTTCAAGTCTCTTTCCTCTAAATGTAAGCACATTTGTAAACATGGGTTCTGACTCACCACTCTCCATTATTATTCTCTTTTTCTCATATGTGAATACCTACTCTCTGTTTCCTTCCAAACCGTGTAGCTTGCCCAATGGCAGCTCTCTTTACAAAATGAGTAGTCCATATGGAAGCTCCTTCACTGTGAATTAATACGTAAAACACTCAATAAATACCCCAACCTGAGAGTGCTATCTTGCCAGACTTCACATCTTTCAGACAGGTCACAAATACAAGTTATCAACATTTGTAACAGCCTTCTGTTCAGCTTTCCCTGTCCCTCAGCTGCACCACTCTGTAAGAAGCATCACCTGGATTCTATGCCTTTCAGTTGCTCAGGCATTTGCTCTTCCCATCTTTTGCTTTGTTTTGTTTTTCTCCTGTCTCCTCTCCTTTTTTCTTTTCTCATCAAACTTTTCATATTCTATCCCTGACTTCTTTTCCTCTGTATGCAAACATATTTAAGTCTCTCCCATTTTCAAGACAAACCAAAATACCAGCACTACCATCACCACAACCTCCATGTCCCTCACAGCTCAGCATCTCCCTCCAGCTGCTGCCCTTTTCTCAATTCTTTCTCCTCAAGCTCATCAGGAATGTCTTTGGAGCTGTCTTTACTGTTTGCTTCCTCGTCCATTCTAGCACAATGCAGCCTAACATCTGGCTGTTTTTTTTATTACTAAGACTTTTCATCTGATCAGTGAACGAGCTCTTAGCAGTGAAATACAAGGACACCTTTAAGTACTTACATTGCCCTTTACTAAAACAAGGCAGATGACCACATCTTGCAGCATCTGGATAGTCTTCTCTGCCAGTGCACTGCAGGTACAAGGGTGTATGAGAGAGTCCACTCAGGGTCTTTCTACAAGCATCTTTTCCTTTTGGTTTCTGGGATACTTCTTGCTCCCAGCTCTTTTTCTACCTCTCTGTCTGCTGTCTCTCAGTGTCTTTGCTGGCCTTTCCTTTATCTCCCCCTTTAAAGGTTGAATTTTGGGGCTGGGGATTTAGCTCAGCGGCACAAGCACCTGCCTGGCAAGCGCAAGGTCGTGAGTTCGGTTCCTGGTACCGGAGAAAAACCAAAAAAATAAATAAATAAATAAATAAAGGTTGAATTTTCTAGAATTCTGTAGCCAGTTTTGTTTTCTCTGTCTTCCCCTGTAGACAGGGCCCTACTGCCTAGGCATTTAAGTTGTGCAGCTGCCGAAGGCCCCACCTCGAGATCAATGCTTTGTTGTCACCATCTTGAAATTCACATTTGGGGGAAGAAAAGAAAAGCCCATTTTGAACTAGGATCTCCATGCCTTTTTATTTTGTACCAGATCCGACCAATTATATGTCCTGTCCTGTCTCAAATAGTTTTGTCTATAACTAAGAATTCCATTATCACCTGGGACTAACTTCCTAGGTGCCATGCTAGTATAACCCTCTTCCTTGGAGGAATGAATCAGAAAGTTTTAACTTCTTTAAACCCTTGCCCACCCTGGCACACATGATTTATTCTAGGCTGGTGGCTTGCTGCCCGAATGCCTCTCTCCTTTGTCTCTGCCAGCAAAGCCATAGTTCCTCAGGAAGCAGTCTTGTGTCAGCTTCAGCAATCAGACAAGCACTTTATAGTGCCCTGAAGTGCTACAGTACAGAGCAAGGCTCAGAAGATGCTGGCTCGGAAAATGTTCAAAATGGATTTTACTAATCTGCCCTCGTTGGAGCTATGGGAAAATCTTTAAAACACTTCTGTGAAATGTCTGTTGAGCAAGATGGCTTCCTGTTGAATCCATCAGCATGGATTAGCTGCAAAATATGCCATCGGGTACTGGAACCTACAGCAACAGCAGGAAGCCATCTGATTAACAGAAACAGAATTCCCCAAACCTCTCCAGAGTCATGATCTTTACAAAGAAGGGTAAGTTTCAAGCCATCTTTATGACCACGCTAGTTACCGGAATCTACCTTTTGAAATTGCTTCTAGTTATCCTGAGAGTATGAGCGTATGAGTGTATGGCTCCTTTCTCTATGACAAAGCCATGTGCCTATTTCACTGGAGGATGATCCCATGTTATTAAATAGGATAGGAAAGAGAAGGGAACATAATGTAGCTCTGGCTTAGCCCCTGATGATTAGAAGCCGATTCTTGCCAATTCTGACATTTGCAATGGTGTTAAAGTTCAGGATCTGTATTAGCGTGAAAAAAAATTGCACCTTTTTTCTGGTATCAGCACCAAAAAGCAATGGAGAATCATTAAAAGTTATGTTATCTTGTACTGTGCTTTTCACATTTCTCTAAAAATTAATCAAAAATATAACGAAGATGAGTAATAAAATAATTTTTCCCAAATGTTATTATTCCTCAAATAAAAGGTTGGATCAATAAACTCAAACTTACAGTTTTTTTAAAGAAGCAAATTAGTAAAACAATTTGGATATGTGAGGCAAAAGTAATTGGCTATGGAGGAAAGTTTGCTTTGTGGTTTTTAGTAATTGCTCTTATCTCTTACTCTGGGTTTTATCCCAGAAATGAGCCCTTTGTCTATAAGAAGTCTGAAGTTGTCATAATACTAAAAAGTAAATAAATAAATAAAAAGAAGACACCCTCTCAGCTCTTCTTTAAGTCCTGGCCTGGCCTGGGAATCAGCTCTGTTTGCTGCCACTCCCCACTCCAACCCAGGATCCAGAGCCTCCTGTACCTGGTGCGTATGTTTATTTCCTTCCTGGTCTCTGTTAGGCCTGGAGGTAACTAAAGGTAGACTAAAACGAATTTAAATTTATTTTCATATAGAAGCAGACAACAACCCAAGATCAGGCACCAGAGCCTGCCTAGAAGGTTTTCCTAAAGAAAGGTGTGTCCAAAATCAGGCACCAGAGCCTGCCTGGAAGGTTTTCCTAAAGAAAGGTGTGTCCTTGTCCATATGATCAAAAGATCCCATTCCCTCCAACCCACATTTCTCTTTTTAGTATGTCTCATACCTCATTACAGAATTAGGATTATTATCAAAGGAGACAAAGATGGAGACTTTGACACTCATTTTCAGAGCTCCCCCCAGCCTCATCTTCCTCCCTTCATGCACTGTAGAAAGTAAATCACTCTGCAGATTTCTGGGAGCCCAATATGCTCTTCAAGTTGGTGCCTATTCTCCCTGGAAATGAAACACTTGTAGAGCAAGGTATAAAGAGCATACTGGTCACTTATGTCCTACACAGCTGGCTGTGGGAAAGGAACTGATGTCCACCCTGATGATGTGCAAGGCTTGCCAGCTTCTTCCAGGGAGCTCTCTATTCAGAAAAGGGAAACCTAGGTGTTGAGAGGAGTCGCTCTCTATCACTGAAGCTCTTTCTGAAGTCAGTGTGGGTGGTAGACGGATGCACAGATCTAGCAAATCTGTTTTCTTCACCCATGGTTCCCTGAGAGAAGCAAAAATAATTCTCAATTCAACTTCTATTACTTTCTTTATAGAAATATAACCCTTCATTAATACCACAGCATAGCTTTAATGAGATACTAATTGCTCTTTAACTAACAATCTCTAAAGAAATAAACAATTTAGGATTAGATCCCAGCAAGGTAAATTTTGTTTTGATTCTTGGGTTGGTTTGGGCTTATTTTTGCAAGGGGAACACATATAATATAGGACATATATTTTATAAGATTATTTATAATAGTCATCCAAAGAACGATATACAAGAGAGTGCAGGAAATCTGTCCACACACCAAGACTAAGGAATCCAGCTGAGGACTTGGATTCCACGGAAATGTCCTGCAAGAGTCCAGCTGCAGACCTCGAGCTCATAACAGTGCCTCCCACAAGTCGAACTGGAGGCCTAGAGCCCATAACAATATCTCATGCAGGCCTGTTTCACAGATCTGTCCTGGGAAGGTCCAAAGGTCAGTGGTGGAATCTAGGAAGTCTGTGCCAGCAGGATGAAAGATCTGTGCTAGCAGGCTGAAAGATCTACACTGGAGCTAGGAAGCAATGCTCAAGGGAAGAACTGGAGCTCCCTGGAAAGGTACCACCACAGACATCCTCAGCAACAGTGAGGTCCCAAGCTCTTCCGGTGAGCAGGATGATCAAGTTCCCATCAGAAAAGCCAATGTAGCAAGCTTCTCCAGAAGACCAGCAGTGCACCATCTTCCCCTCCAGAGCCAGGAAGTGATGCTCAAAGTGAGGACCAGAGCTCCCTCAAAGTGAACTGAAGCTATTCTCAGTGCCAACGAGGTCCTGAGCTCCTTGGAGGATGAAAACAGCCAAGTTCATCAGGAGAGCCAGCATGATGAGTTTCTTCAACAGAACCAACAGCTCCTTACAGCTTCCACCAACTCCAACAGCCTTTCTCCTCTCCCAACAGCCTCCTCCTCCTTCTCCAGTTCTGCCTCTTATGCTGCTGGCAACAGTCCCCAGGTGGGCCTCCCACACCCAGTACCACGCTTACTCAGTTGAGCTGGGGGTTATAAGTTGACCGCCAGTTATCAGTCCACTATGATTCTCAAGCCATTGACTAGGCCAAGATTGATTTGAACTGCTACAGGTTCTCCTTCTCCATAAACGTTCAGCTTTAGTCATAGAACTGATCACCTCTATGTCCAATGGGGTTCTCCACAGCTTATCTACCCTGGCCAGGATATCAGAAATACTAAGCTGAGACTCGGAACCTGGGTCCTGGTATCCAGAGCACAGGGGGAACCCAGGGCACGTGCTGCTTCCCTACTCAAACTTCTGGCTTGTTGCCCTTCATACCTAGTTTCTGCCTTAGGTGGCTGGGTGAGTAACTCCAGCTTCCTAGAACACCTGGAAGCCCAGCCTGCCCAAAAGCCCCTTGGGTTGAGAGCCTTGGTAATTTTCTTACCTCTCGGGCAGCTTATTGAGTTCTCTAGGTCCACAGATAACCGCTGAGGTCCTGTTTTGAGTGGACCAAGCCTCGGAATCTGAGAGGGCCGCTTGCCTGAGGAAGAAAGTCATTCTTCAGCTTGTGTCACTCTGACCCACCCATCAACTTGAACTGTCTTCTGTGCATAGCTAGCTCAAAGTGAGCCCCACTCCTTGGGTCTTTAGGAGACTGGCAACCTATAAGACCAGAAGCCAGTCCCAAAACTCAGCTCTTCAAGCATGACTAGGAGCCAAGATCTGTCTTCCTCAGTGTCCCTGTCTACTGAGGCCTTTGTGTGTCCGTCATGAAGAACTTCCGAGCTTCCCCAAACCCTGGGAATATCTTGGAAAGTGATATAACAGGTTATTAGGCAAATGGGTTATCAAGGTTTATAAACTAATCTATTGATTACTGATGACAAGTTGGATTTACTAAAAATATATCATGTCAACCTAAATCTCTCTTGATGTTTCCATGGATAAAGTGGTGAAGTATAGGCCAAACAAATTTCTCTTAGTGGGAATCAAAGCTAGTTGTGTAATCAGCAGTCATTTCTGGGAAGCACTGGCTGGTGGCTTGGGTCAGCATGGAAGAGGACCCTACTGAATGTCAAAATGCTTTACCCAGTGCAGTAACAACTGTACTCACCACATCACAGGGCAGGTTTCACCATCTTCATGACTGCAATGTGTCCCAGTGGCTCAGAAATAAGAAGTAGGCAGTAGGGAGACTGGAAGACCTGTTTGCCTTAAAAAATGAAATACAATAAAATCACACAAAGACTATAGGCAGAAAAACTGTTGGGAACTAGGAACGGGGCTAGGGGTATGGCTCAGTGCAGAGCATTTGCTGAGCACTGCAAAATACCAACTGACCAAATAAACAAACTACAGAGAACAATTAAAAATTTAGTAGGATCTTAGGGCATTTGTAATTTCTTCATATAATTTTTATTATTATTTGTTTCTCTTATGCTTACATTTTTAGTGTAAATGATATTAAGATCATCTTGTCTCATATCCAGGGCTGTGAGTGAAGGATGAATGTCTAAATGTGCACAAGTGCCCTTCTGGGACTTATGATTACCCATCCTTGCTCTGGATTTTCACTCCAGAGGCCCCAGGCTCCCAGACTGGTCACCTGTCCAGAGCCTGGTCACCTACCCAGAGCCTCTGTACCTTGCTTGCTGTCCTAGGCTCTGTCTGGCTCTGAAAGACACCTGCAGCAGAGCACTGCCTTTTGGCCTCGCTAATTAGTTCCGGAGCTCATCAGGCACTCTTGGTTTGTGTTCTGTTAAAGGCACAGTAGGATCATATGACAATTCTATTTTTAGTTTTGGAAGGATTCCCTATACTGTTTTCCATCATGACTATAGCAATGCACACACCCTCCAACACAGCACCAGGGTTCTTTTTACAACCTCACCAACACTTTTTACCTCTTTTTTTTGACAATAGCTATCTTAATAAATGTGAGATGATACCCCATTGTGGTTTTGATCTTCATTTCCCTGATATTAATGAATTTGAGTTGAGCACCTTTGCACGTACTTGTAATCCATTTGTTTGACATCTTTGGAGAAAAGTCTATTCATGTCTTTTGTCCATCATTTAATCCAGCAATCCCACTTCTGAAGGAAATTATATCAGTATCTTGAGGAGATATCTATACTACTATGCACATTCCAACATTATTCACCATAGCTAAGGTATGGAAACAACCCAAATATCTGTTGATGAATGAATGGAGAGAGATAAAATTGTGGCATGTACATATAATGGGATACAATTCAGCCATAAAAAAATATGGGAAGCCTGCCATTTACCACAGCATGGATGAACCTGGAGGATATTATGCTAAGTGAAATGCGCCAGACACAGAAAACAAATGCTGTGTAATCTTACTTATATGTTAACTATAAAAAAGTCAAATTCATAGCAGCAGAGAGCGGAGTTAGAATGGAGGTTGCCAGGGGCTGTGGGCAGAGGCAGGAATGGGAAGACCCTGGTCAACAGACACACGTTCTCACTTATAACGTGGATGGACAGCATTGTGATTAAAGTTAACAGTGCTGTATGTGATATCTGAACTTTGTTAAAACAATAGACTGTAAGTGTTCTTACCCCCAACATGCAAACAAACAAACACGAAACTGGGCTAGATGATGTGTCCCCTCCTCTCCATCAGAGCCCCATGAATACAGCCCTGCGAGAACTTTGCAGCTTAGTTTTTGCTTAAAAGAGGACAAGCACTTTCCGCTGAACATTTTAAAACACAGTTGAACAAACAGAACAATCTTTAAACAAAGTTGGAGGGGCCTGCTCACTCCCTGGCAAAGATGCTGGCCTCTGGTGATTCATCCCCACACCGTAAAGCGGGGAGGCTGTGATAAACAGCACCTGCCTCCAGAGGCCTGGGAGTTTTGCTGGCTCTTGCACTGTGTCTCTTGCCGCAGCATGTGTGTGCCTTGTGCTTAATGACAGAGCAGATCTGCAAATGAGTCACCTGTGTGTGCCCTGAAAAAATTATACACAAACCCAGGCTTCCTAGTTGGGCAATTAACTAATTAATTGAGAGCCAAGGTAAACAGTTGAGTCCAACATCTAAACTTCATTAATTACTGTTTATGAACCCTCTGAACAGCCTGTGGGGAAGGGGCCACCTAGACGGAGATGTTCTTAGGGCTGTGAGCTGGGGTTGTTGGAGCGGGCTGGGTTCCACGGGGAAGAATCCTGGAGCTAGAATCAGGGCTCTGTGCACTCGGCTTTGCCAGCTACTCATTTTGGCATTTTAAAGGAAGTCGCTTCATTTCTCTGTAACTCTAATCCAATAATGCAAAATCATTAAAATGTTTAAGACTTTTTGAAATAGGCCGGGGATAACCAGAGCCAGCAGTGCATTAAGAAGCCAGTGATGTGGTAATAGTGCTCACAGAACGCAGATGAGGATGCATTTAAACAAACATCCCATAACTCCATGTTCAGTTCAAGGCTGTCTTTTAAAGTAGTTGCTCTGGAAGCCTTTGCCACTCCTCACTTCAGTGCAATAAATATTTATTGAACACCAACTGTGCTAGGCACTTCAGGGAATAAAAGGATGAAAAAACCCTCATTTGTAGGGAGGCTGCTGTCTAGCTGTGGAGCTGAGACACAAACCAACGGAGGCCCTGGAGTAAGCACTAGAAAGTGCTCAAATGGAGAGCCCAAAAGGGGTGGTCAGACTGCCAAGGAAGGAGCTAAATAACTAATTTAGGGGCAGTCACTGGGGAGGGGCATGTGAAAGAGCTGTCCTCTGATAAAAGCTCCAAAAGACAGTCATGTCGGTTTTTGAAGTTTTGTTTTTGTTTTGCCAGGATGGCAATGGGAAGAGATAAAAATTCATTCCAGGCAGAGAAAACAATGTGCACCAAGAAAACAAGTGAGGGAGCTCCAGGAGGTTCTCCCGCTCCACCCCCCACCTTCCTCCTCTCCCTTCCCATCCAGACCCCAACCCACACCCTGCTGCCTCCACCCCTTGGTTGTGTTTTTCCAGGGTGTAGACAGCAGCACAGCACTGCCAGGCAGAGCGGGAGCAGAGGCGGGAGAGCTAAGATGTAGGTGAGTTGTGGGAGCTGCAAGCGCAGGCAGGAGAAGGGTCCCGTGAGGATCATCCAGGGATTGTTTCATGCAACAGGCACACATTCAATGCCCCCTGTGTCTTTGGCCTTATATTCATTCTTGGGAAGTACAAAAAAAAGTCATAAGTGGTTCTCATCTTCAAGGTGCTTATAGACAAGCAAGTGACAACAGATCCTGGAGGGACTGAGAGGAAGGAGTTCAGCAGGACTCCCTTGTGGAGGGAGGTTCTGGATGTCAGCACAGGCCACAGGCTTTGAGTGGGCAGCAAGGACGACAGTGCCTTCAGAGTCATCCTGGCTGGAGCTGTGGGTGATGGGAGGAAGGTGCACTGGGACTCCAGACAGACTGGTGCTTTTAGAGTCTGGCATTCTTAAGATTCACGGTCAATGTTATCATTACTTATTGCATTATTTTGCAGTGCTGGGTACTGAACCCAGGGCCTCCCACAGGCTATGCAAGTGCTCCACCACTGAGCTATGCTCCTAGGTCTTATGGTCATTATTAATAAGAAAAACTGATTTTCCCTTAGTAAGCATCTTATTTAGAAGCATGTTAACTGGTCCATGTACCTTGACTGACCAAAACAGAATGAACAATCTCAAAACAGTTGATGAGATTTTTCCTACTTCTCTGATAATCTCTTCTCAGGTTTCTGTTAATCTGTCTTGGGAAGCACATCGAATGACTAAATACACAGATGATAAAATGCCTAAATCTCATTTTATCATTAATGGTGGGATAAAACAGCATTCCTACCAACAGGTCTGAGCCACGTCTTCCTTGCTTTCAGGATTACAGTGAACTGTGAAACTTCACGGTTTGCTGTGTTGGCTCCGTGTGCATCTAAAAATTTTTAGTAGTCAAGATAGCATGGGAAGGGGCTGTTTCTGAATTTTCTGTCTTAAATCTCTGCCAAACATCAATGAGAAAGGACCGACTAACATTTCACTGGCTGTAGAAGAGGCTGTGCATGCAGCCTGAGTTAACAAGCACTGTAATTTAAATTGATCTTGCTGATGTCTGTGCCCTTAGGGAGCTGCCCGGCTGGCTGCCCTTAACCTGGCCTGCCTAAAAATAATTCCTGCATCTGAAGAGAGCAGAGAGAGAGACACTCGGACTGTCTGCCCTTCCTTTTGAGCAAGGGAACAGGGACATAGAAGCCTCACTTCATGGGGCCAGTCCGGGCTCCCCTCAGCTGGGGCTGATGGGCGGTGGGAGAAAGCCTGAGCTCCCTGGGGTGCTTTGGGGTACGGCAAGCAGGATAGGGTGGGGCCAGATCATGGACACTGCCCAGCTGGGGCAGGAAAACCCTTTACATTCTCAGGTGGATGGAACTCAAAGAGAAAGATGCACTTAGACAGGAAGATACTTTTCTGACAAATACCAAAAATGTATTATATACCCAGATAAACACAGTGTCTCCTAATAGTTGCTTCAAGGAGTTTGCCAGTTATTCCCCCAATACTGACCTTTATTAAAGCTTACCTGGAAACCCTTCCTGGGAAGCGGCCATTCCAGCTATGTTACCAACTCTCCTGAATGAAGTCAGACTCTTGACTCCCTGCTACAAAGCACAATGCCACTGTAGGTTTCTAACACAGCCAGTGCTTATCTAGCTGGGGACACCCCCGAGGTAAGCAAGAGATAAGGTACTGTGGTCAGTGCTAGGACATGCTATACCAAAGTTAAACGAAATGAAGCAAAAACTAAGATGATACAGAAGGAGGCTGGTGATTAATTCTGGCTGAACTTATCAGAGAAGTTTCTATGAAACAATTTTTTTTGAAGATGCTTCGAATGGTGGAATCTCTTTCTCTCTGTCCCTCTGTCTCTGTCTCTCTCTCTTTTCCTCCCTGCCCCGCCAGGTGCACATGTAGGTGGGAAGAAAATAGGGAGAAAACCACAGAGGATAAGTACTTTTTACCCTTTTCCTTTTGGAGGTGCATAATGGTCTCAGTACCGAGATGAAAACCTCCATCCCAACATGTATACATAACAAGAACACTAAGGAGCCTGACCTTCACAGGTCAGGAGTCTGTGCTCACAGTGAACTCAGTCTGAGTAGAGGCTGCTGCAGCCACTGGAGCCCACCCTCTTTCCTCAGAGTCCCCATTCCTCTGCCTGAGTCATATTCAACTCTCCCTTTCCAAACCTCTCCAACGTTAAGGATGCAAGGTTGGACTGAGAGGACCAGACACGCCTTTTGGGCTGCAGCAAGCCCCAGATGCTGTTAACCTGGGCCCTCTGCTCCCAAACACAATGGGAGGGTCCCCATCCTCGTGGGCCTAACCCTAGATTTAGTACCATCTGCCTTGTCCATCCACTGTCCCCAGGGAGCTCAGAGGCCAGGTGCCTTCTTGTGGGCCCTGCCACTGCATGGAAGAACAGAGATGCACCGATCTCCAAGGCTTGGCAATGAAGGTGCAGATCTGAGACCTGGGATTCCACAATCAGTTCCACTTTTGTGAGACCCATATTTGGGCATTACAGAAAGGATGGACTACATGGGCCTGTTTTTTCTTTTTTTAAAATGGCACATGGCAGCTTTGAGAAGGAGGGAGGGAGCTGTCCACAGAGTTCTCTCAGAGTCAGAGCATAGATTTGCTTTCTTGAAGCTAAGACTCACTTCCACCTGTGCACTAAAAGCTCCTTTTCCCTGTTGGCCATGGGATGGTTAGGACTGCATTCTGTGCGTAGTGATCCCCACTTAGTTCTAGATGTTTGAGATTCTCTCTTTCTGATCTAGTGCTCTGAGCTGATCCTGCAGGTCAGTCTATCAATGTCCTACTCGTACTTTCCACATATGTGAAGGAGGCAGGCATGGCTGGGAAGGAAGCGAGAACCTCCCAGAAGCAGAGCAGCAACTTGGCATTAGGACCAGGAGCCCCATTGATCCAGAGTTTGGCTCTGCTAAGAATGCTTTTGCAGGAGATTAAACTGCTATTTAAAAAATTCAATGAGTGGTTTGGGAAATTCTAGCAGTATTCATTTCAAGAGCTAGAACTGGGAGTGGAGTTGGGCAACTGAGAAACACTGCCCATGTTTTAAGCATCCCTGCTACCCACTTGGGTTGAGCGAGGGTGTGTAGCTGGCTCCTGTGGATCTGCCTGTTTCTGGGCAGTGGGACCCAGGCACACTTCTGTGGGGACCCCCCCACAGTGTGTGAAGTGCAAACCCTGGTGTCTGCCACACCACACGCCCCATGCGGGATGGCTCCTTGCAAGCACATGTGTTAGGGCATGGACAGGACCTTTTCTCCAATTGCTGGCTAATAAAGATGGCATTCGTTAAAGTAGGAAGCTCATCAGAAGAGCAGGAGAGGGCAATGGCACATTTGCCAACAGTGTTCAGTCTAAAGTGTGGGCAACCTGTTGGAGAAGCCCACAAACCTAGACGTTCCCTATGGCCTCCATGTCCTTATCTACAAATGAGAGTGATGCTAGAACTTATTTTGTGGGTGATGGAGAGGACAAAAAGGAAGAACGTGGGTAAGGAGTTTGCATGGTGCTTGGCTCACTGTACGCCTTGAGAAGCATAAGCAAGAAGAATGGTGCAGTCTGTCCCCCTCCACCTGTATGTCCTGCCTCTCCATGGTCGAGCATCTCATTGTGTTTTCAGTACATGTAGCTCTGGCTGCTTCCTCCCTGTGCTCTCCTTTCTCCCTCACTTAGGCCTCTTGGCCAATGTCTCCCCAGGCCCCCCTGGCCTCCCTGGACCCACCTCTGCCAGCTGTGACTGCTGCTTTCCACTGCTTCTCCCAGTCCTCAGTGTCTCCACTGATCACTAGAGAAAGTCAGGCTCAACCAGGTGAGCTGGGCACCCATGGACCCAGCTCTGTGGGCTTTCCTGTGATTTCTCTCCTCATTATATTTGTGGGGTGGCCACAAGACAGGACTGGCCACAGCCACACCATGGTAGGAAATTGTCTCTTCTTTCCCTCACAACTGGTCCCTTCATTTGCCCATAGTATTTGAGACAGTCCTGAGCTTGAGGCTTGGATTGGACAGTTGAACCATTGGACCATGAAATCGCCCAGTTAGTAGTTGTTTAACTAAAGCGTTAAAGGAGTAATGCTGAGTAAAACTGTCCATGCATAGTCAGCTCAGGGACAATATTTTCCTGGCACTCTGGGCCTGCTGGTTGAATCTGAGGATGTGTGTAAATCATACCGCACAGGGCCCCCACCCAGGCCAGTGCCTCACACACTGCAGGTGGCTGCCAAGTTGTGTTGGGTGAGTGAAGGGAGTGCACACGCCTGTGCCGGGGGCTCCGTGGAGCTCCAGGCTCCCTCTGGGGAGCCATCTGCTGTGCTGGTGGCAGAGTGTGCCGGCCGCAGTCAGGGTCGGTACCAGGAACTGTGGTCTGCAGCTGACTGCGGGGGCAGCAGTTCCTCACCAGACTTGCCAATGAGAACATAGGGCACAGTTCCCAGAGTTGGACAGCGTGCTTTTCAGTGTTTGGTGGGCTTTCGTGAAGAGCTCAATGCACTTGGGAGATGGGTTTTGACACAGTGTTGTCAAGGAGGGAGGGTTGCTGCTTGGCAGAGATGTGACTGTAATTGCAGGGGACATCTGGTCATCACTGGCCATCTTCCTCAGGACTCCGTGGTGGCAGCCAGCTGTCCTGGCATATGCTAATTTTTCTGGCCTTCTTCATTAACCAACCACAAAGAAACAAAGTGTCCAGATGGCCAAGTTGTCTCTTGGTCTGGACATGACTGAAACAAGTTTCTGAATAGGGCTGAAGCCCTGTGGAGATGCTGTCCCTGGGGCTGGGGAGCTCATATCCTGGCTGGTAAGTGGGGAGCTGATTTTGGGGGCCCATGTTCTTCTTTCTCCCTGCCTTCCTTCTTCAGGAAGTTTGACGTGATGCCGCTAACCTTCCCCATAAAGTGCCTGTCTTTTGGAGACAGTCCATTGTCCCTTAAACAGTCATCCGGATAATTCAGAGCACAGAGAAAGCTGCTGTCCTGATGTCTCAGGCATCCCCAAGGCCCTTCCCCCAGACAGTGTGATTGGGAGCACTGTGCTGGCCAGCAGCTCAGTTCAGAGGATAGGCCTCCGCCGCCCAGCTCATTTGGACCCAGCTCATTCAGGCAGTGCCTCAATAGCTCAAAGTGGCAGCACATAAAACCTGATTGCCACCACTTCCTCATCACTGAAGCCACACGCAAGGCCAGACACCCACAGCTCACACCCTGTGTGCTTCACAGGGCTGACCGTGCCCAGCAGCTGGCAGCTCACAGGCATTATAGTTCAAGGGGCAGCAAGAAGATCTCTCACCTGAAAGGCCTCCCCACCCAGAGTCCTGTACCTATAAAGCACCCTTACTGGAATCCATGATTGGAATTCTTCGCTGCCCTCTCTCTTTGAAGACTCGGTGCCCACACAAGCTTAGCAAGTGAGACAATTTGCATTCCAGGATGAATTAATTCATGCCACATTTTCAACTTGGTCAGAAAAGATCTAGAACAGCCTAGGTGAGGTTCTTCAAGGTTTCTCATCCAGGTGGCAGGCTTTTCAACCCTCCTCAGGACCAGCACTTCTTACTCTTTAAAAAACTGCATTTGCTTCTCCAGAATGCCTCAGCCTTCCTGTGTGCAGGTTGTGCCCTGTCTAGCAAAGGCAGCTTGTCTTGTTGAAGATGCACTGGGGTGGGGCATTCCATGTGGCTGGGCTCGAGGTCACAGGCAGGGGTGGGTTCTGGCCTGTAGTCCCATGCTTCTCTCTCAGAGGCAAGTCCCTCTTGTGGCCTGAGTGGAGGAGGGCAGAGCTCAGCATGGGACTCATTGGTCCCCGAATGCATCTGCTGCTTCTCAGTCTTTGGCACTGTCTCGTCTCTGTCCCTTTGCTCAGGACCAGTCACCCTGTCATGTCCCCAGGGGGGCCTTTACAGTGCCTTACAGAGAATAAAGAAAGCATCCAGTTCCTGAAATCAAGACCAAATCAGAAACCCTGAGTCATCTATCAGAGTGGCTGCTTTGTCTGCCCACTTCCTCTTACACACTTGTCTCCCACGCCTCATTATTTGACTGGAACTGCAGAATGGAACTTTAAAAGTTAGATCGTTTTTCCTTTGCAGACCAGTGACTTCCTCAGGCCTAGGGCATAAGGAGCTTCCCCTTCCTCTGCTTAGCCCAGATGATTGGACAGAATATGCAGATGCTGACAGGAGGATGCCTGGAGACCAGTTTCCTTTTCACAAAAAAGGGGGCAATGAGCTAAAGATGGGTGGAAGTGATAAAGTAAGTGTGAAGATCTACACTGTCTCTCTGTGCTTCACCTCTGCTCTGTACCTATCTGTACCGGGTGAGTTGGTGATATGAGGTGAATGGACCCTAATTTGGTCAGCAGTGAGCAAATGAACCTGAGCTTATGAACTTGAGTGACTGGTAAAAATTGGGCCTGGCCAGGCTGCAACTCAGTTTTTTATTTCATCACTTCAGTTTGTTGCCTCTTTTATTAGTACTTACTTCCATTTAGATGTCTGGGAATTATCCCCCTTGTACTTAGGCTGATTATGTCATCACTGGTGGTGACCTGTCACTAAACCCATCCTCAGACTTCCTATGTCCTCTTGGGCTACTGGTAAAGCAATACCCTCTCTTTTCGTGTCTTAAAATTTTACCTATTTTTCAAAGACAGACCAGTTTCCATGTGTGAATTCATCTCTCCCTACTTCATTCCAGCAATTTGTTTATGTTTCTATTGCATAACTTATCCCTGCTTAAGTAGTATAATTAGATCTCTTTGAGGGCAGACTTTATTTGCATTTTCCTCTGCAGCAGGTTTGTCCTGCTTAGGATGGAGAGGCTACCCAGTGAGCTGGCTGCTGGGTTACAGTACAGCAATCTCAGAGAAAGAGCCCAAGAAGCGCACTTTTACCTCCTCACTTCTGACAAGTTTCTGCCTTTCCAGTATATGGCTATTAGCAAGCAAAAAACTCCACTTTCAATGGAAAGAGAATCAGAAGTCCTGAGTTTAAAATCTTTAATCTTGTTTCTCCAATGGCAAGCATAGCTAGATTTCATTTTTTCTCATGTTTAACTGAACCTGTGGTAAGTGTGTGTGCACTATATTTTCTGTTACATAATGCTGATTGAGACTCTAAGCCTTTAGATAATATCCCCCTAATATCATCTTGGATTACAGAACTCCGCTCTCCTTTCTCCTCCCAGGAATATATATTCCATGTACTTCTCTCTCTGGATGGAAATGAATGATAATTAATGTAAAAGAAATTATCTTTGTTGATTTCAAGCTGTTTAGCATGCCTCTGCAAGCTGAAATCATCTACAAGGAAATATTACTGCTCTGTTGATAATTCTGTCTCACCCCACCCACAAAACAAAACAAAAACCCATGGGTTGTTTTTAGATATATTTTATATATCTTCCATGTGGAAATTATGCTGGTTGTCTTCAGTGGTGATTAATTTTGCTAAAGGACTGAGTTTTTGTCCCCCAGAGAATTGAAGGTTAGAGATTCTAGAATTCTAGCAGATTTATTATGTTGAATAGCGGACTGTGCATTAGCCACCAGTAGACTATGACTGACTTTTGTGCAGTATTCCATTGTGGTCCATGGAACATGAGTCTCTCAAAGTTATTGTTAGAGAAAAAGATTCCATAGTCAAGTAAATTTTGGAAATACTAAACATTGACTCCTCACTCTTGAACATGAGAGAATGGTACATAAGTGTGTCAAGTTTAAATTGAAAACCGGACATCCCTCAGGAAAAGAGCTGAGTTTATTTTGCATAATCTGGTGTTTTCTGAGCTTGGTTTGCAGAGATAATGGATTAACAGCTCAGGAAACTTGTTCCTCATAGAACAGATGTTGGGAAACACCACCCTTGTGAACATTCTCTTGGAAGTTTGCAGATCTCCACGCCGCTAGTCAGTACACAAGGCGTGTTTACTATGATAATATTGGATAATAGCTTATGACAGATAAGCCTTCTCAGCAAAGGCTAATCGATTGGCTCACATTTGGGCTTTTTTCAACTTCAAAAGGCCCAAGTCACAAGCAGCAGCTTCACTCAATCTGCTTCCAATTTGAACATTCTAAACACAATCTGGCATTCAGGTAAGAAGATGATAAAAAACTTTTTTTTCCTTCAGAAATCTGTCTTTCATAAATGTTTTCAATTTTCTGGCTCCAGATAAATCAGAACTATCTCAAGAATAACTCGTTTGAGTAGTTTGGTTTTTTTTACCACAGTTTTTAAGAAAATGCCATGAGATTTGACACCCTCATTAAGAGTTGAGTTGGTTTAATTCTATTTATCCAGTCCTAAATTAGACATGGAAAAAAGGGAATATGGGAGAGCTGAAGTATTTTGAACAACATCTGGGCATCAGAATCCAAAGCCAGAGTAGAATTTGACTATGCAGTTGAGGCACTCTAGTGGCAAGCCTCACAGTAGCGAAGGCACCTTCTGGACACACACATGACTGTGACGCAGGGGTTCAGGGGTTCGCTCCTTTTCTGTCTGGCTCCTTTTCCACTGGACAGCAAAATGGGAAATGGGGAAGAGCTTGTTTCCAGCATGTTTTTTGTTTAGCAAATCCCTTATTTTTGTAACTTAAAATTCCTCCTGTGATATCATTTGCATCCAATTGCCATTGCCTTCTCTCCTCCTCAGGCAAAGTTCTTTTGAGACAGGTGAGAAACCTCTGACTATCTTACCCCACCATCACCCTGCCCCGGTACTAGCTGTTGGGAGTGTAGCTTGGCTAGCAGCTATCATGCCCCTTCCCCTCCCTTCCTTTGCTCCTCCTCACCTCCATCCCCCAATGGCTTGGAACAACCTGCTTTGATATCCCGCCTAGCAATCCAGTGCAACTCTCCTCCACTCCATTTTAACATGGGTGCAGCTCAATTAGCAGTATGCCACCCTCCCCGTTACTCCTGCCTCTTCAGACACTACTAATACCTTTTTGAGGAAGGCAGGGAGCACTCCCTTCTTCACAAAGATCAGGGAGGGAGGCATCCAGGCCCATTGTTAACATCCTCAACCCCTACAAAGTCTTTTAGATTTCCTGGTTTTAGCCCTGCTCACTCACTGGATTGCTGCCATGACAACTGAGGCTGTCCTGGAGCCCTGCACCAATCAGGGGCTGTACCTGGACCAATCATAGTCCTGCGACGGCTGTGTAAATGCACTCCCCAGCCACTTCTTGGATTAATCTAGTAGGGCTCCCTCCAGTGTATTGACCTCCACATGCTGCATCCCAGGCCCTATTAAAATAAAAACTCACTTTGTAGTCCTATAAACTTGCTTGTGATTTGTGATTTGTTTTTCAGGGAGCGTGGGCTCCAAAAGTTCTGTAAGTCTACTGAGAATTTTTATTCTTATTGAGAGTGGTCTCAAAAGAAAAAGCAATTAAAAAACTAAGAACTGAAGAGCTCCAGAGACTAGCAACTGACAAAGATCAGCAGCAGAGACCAGATCCTGGCAGAGTTGACCTGTGGTGCCGGGAAGATAGCAGCCAGCAGTGGCAGTGAATAGCAGTTGGCTGTGTCAATGGTTGACATCCAGCAATACCTGGTGATAACAGGACTGCTAGCAGAGTTGCACTTTGCTGATTCACAATTTTCATCTGAATCGAATAAAAGAACCCTACTCTGTTGGCAACACTTTAAAGCCAGGTCATAAGTGACTGATGAAGTCTTTGCATGTTTGTAAGTGTAAAATGTTTCCTGGAATTTCTTGTCTGGCCAGGTCTGGCCTCACCCTAGCGGCTTATGAGGAAAACCCACTCATGGCTCAGTGGCCTGCTGTAACTGCCAGAGCAGCGTTGGGTAAGAGTTGCCATACACTGCTTTCTTTCTATGAGCAGGCTCCCATTCAGTTCCCCTGATTCTCAGGGCACCAGGACGCCCTAGCAGAGCTTCACTTAAGGTCGCAAAGGCAGTGAGGAGAGAGAGAGAGGGAGAGATAGCATTCTGTTTGGTTCCCAAAAGAGACACAGGAGGATGCAGAGGCATAAGCATCCAAGTCACTTGGGGGGCGTGGCAGCCAGCTTCCCCACATTCTGGTCCCACTTCTGTCCTTCCTTAAGCAATCCTATAGCACCTTGTGGCTGCAGACCTTGGCTGGGGATGCCTGGCTGGGTGGGACTGTGGACAGTTTCCCCAGCAGGGCCATGCTTACTGAGTACCGACAACCTGATGTTGAACCTCAAAGCCTGTTCTCCCAGTGACTTTTAAAACTGACTTTGAGACATTGTTTAGTCCTTTGCATGACTCACTCAATAAATATATAAATAATAACCCACAAAAACAGACATTTGTAAATCACATTTGTAATATATGTAACCTCATAGATGCTATGATTTCTTTGATAGGGTTTTTTATATCCTGAAAAAAAAGTTTGTACCATTTCCTAAGACTCAGAATTGCTCTGCTTTTACTTATGGGCCAATGTTTGCCTTTTACCATTCTATTCCATATTTTATATTCCCCTGTTTGTTTCTCCTGTAAGACTAGTGTGAGGATAGGAAATATCCTTTGTGAAAGACTTTATTCCCAGGGTGGCACACACAGGTTGGTGCTAAGGCTTTGGTGGAATAAATGAATGTGTGCCATGTTACTGTAACAGAGGCAGGGGCCTGGGTGGTTACTTGGTTCTTAGCTAAGCTGAGATAGCATTGGGTCCAAATCAAGTTTTATTTAAGGAAGTTCCTACTCTCCTGTTAGGCTCATGGCCACAGGAGTTTGTGCCTTGAAAGACAACATAGAGATGTTGTCTTCACATTCCAGACAACTAATTTTCAAACTGGTGTAAATACTAGTCTTCTTATCCAATTTCCAAAGGTTAGGGGAAGGCTTGGTCCTGGTTTGGAGAATGAATTGAAGACATAACACTGTTCCCCTCCCTCATTGTGCCATAGCCTTGGGATTGGGTCTAGCACTAATAAACCAGTTCCCAAGCCTCAGGTTTCATTGCCCAGAGTGAATGAGATACTCTGCAGACTCTACTGGAACTCAGCGGAGACTTGAGGCTTCACATTCAGGTGTCTTGGAAAACGACTCTGTGTGCAATTACTTCTAGCTGGGGTTTGGTTCTGAAAACTGGCTCCACAGGGCACAGGATGATTTTACAGAGGAGAAAGCAAAGCTTGAAAATAATGAGCTCCCAGATCTGAGAAGTCAGAGCCCAAGGATCTATAGGCTCTGTTCTAAACGGGAGCAGAGGGAAAAGGAGTAGGTTCATGTCTGTGTCGCTGTGGATCAAATGATGAGTGCGGGCTTTCAGAGGCTGGGGAGCAAGTGCATCCACGGTGGTGTTCATGGAGCACATGGGGAAAGCAGATGAGGAGGGGGATAGGAAAGCAAGAGAGCTTGTGGTTGGGTTGCACATGGCTTCAAAGACTTCTGCATCATATAAGCACAATTACTTCCATTAAGTTGAGCTCTTCTTTTCCATTGTGAGCCAGCATTGCTGATTCACTGGCTTGGGGTTTCAGACCTGTGTTTAACCTTTGCAAAGAAAGATGTTCTTTTCCAAGTAACTTCTTTAATTTAGAAAATGTTCTGACTCAGAATCTAATTTCCCAAAAGAAAAGGAAGAAGAGATGTGCGATCTTGAAGGGCCAGGAAGGCATATGGCCTTGGATGGTAGGTCTTCATCCCTCTGCCTGAAGGACCATTGTCTGAGATGGAGGGTAGTCTGGGAGGAGTCAGGAAAGAAAGGGAGCGCAGCCCCAAGCCAGTCTTTTGCCCTTGAGATGAGCTGAAGACTGATATTGCTGTAGAAGTACAGCGATAGTTCCTTGCTTCATCCCTACAATCCACAAAGAGCCAGAGCCCAACTCATCTTCTGCCCTTCTGACACCTTTGAGAAAAGCTGGGCCAAACTTCTCGCCCAACCCCTTCAGAGCACACAGCTCCACACACCGCTGTAGCATGGATCTCTTAGTGCTCTGGAGGTTCATGGGCGTTGGGGCACTGGCACTACCTGGCAAGAGTACTTGGGATACCTAAACTTTGATGTGCCAAACACTCTGCCTCCCTGACTTCTGAAGGAGATGTACACAGAAAGGTAACCAAAGGCCATTTTATGCACATTTGGGCTCCTTTTAGGCTAAAATACCAAAGTGTGCCTCAGTGGGGCCTTTCTGCTCCTCAAACCTAAACAGACGTGCAGAATTGAATCCCAAGTGAAAAGTCTGTTCATCTGTGAAGAGGAGACCCAGAGGCAGAGAGTGGGCAGGCTCTGCCTTTTTCTTGAATCAGGAAGAGCCAGCCTGGTGCACCCACACGAAACCTTTTCAAACTGGGGCTCCACCCAGTGGCAGTTGAGACTTAGCCAGTGGCCTAGAAGCCTGATCTCTCAGCTTTGTGTAGAGGCCAGGCAGGGGTGTGTCTTCTCTGTATGTGTATGTGTGTGTGTGTGTGTGTGTGTGTATGTGTGTGTGTGTGTGTGTGTGTGTATGTGTGTATGTGTGTGTGTGTGTGTATATGTGTGTGTATCTTTCTGTCTTCCAGAAGGCAAGCATGAACTCTGTCCTAACACACTGGTTGACAGACACAAAGCAGGCTCAGAGGAGATCTATCTATATGCAAAAGGGGTAGAATTCAGGGTCAACTCTACTAAGTAGAACTCAAGTTTTACAAGTCTATATGATTTCTTCCCATTATGCTTCTTGGCCGTATGACATCTGTGCAGAATGGGCAAAAATGTGTCCAAAAGGAGCCCAGCTGGGATCCATGACCCTGGGAGACCCTAAGGTTGAATGTGAACTTCCTTGTGTGTGCATTTTCTAGAGAGCAGCTTCATGGTTTTCAACAGATTCGCAAAGGAGTTTGTGACCTAAATGAGAATTAATAACCCACATTTCAGGAGATGCCTTGACGCCTCCCCATTATGTTCACCATTTGTCACAGGCATTGGGAATTAGTTTTCCTTTCTCTTCCCTGAAAGCAAGGAAGCAAAGTGCAAGAATCCTGTTAAGTACCCTGTGAAGTATCCCATATTCAATCTTCACCTTTGGAAGGTGTCCTGATAAGAGTCTCAATATTTAGAAAGAGAACCAACTCACATAGGAGCATATTTGCTCAATTTGGAAAAACAAAAAGAAGAGGAAAAGCACATTCAGCTCCAAAATATCTGTCCAGTGAAAACTGGATGGAAATGTCATGAGGATGATGAAGACAGACGCTTCCAGACACTAAAATGCACTAATAATATTATTATGTTCAAAGACTGAAACTCCAAAATAGACTCATGGGCTCCGTTACATCATCAATCTGAGCTAGGAAAAAAAAAAAAAGCAGCTAGCAATGTCATAAGCCTGCTTTTTAAAATTTCCCTTGTAACTTTGGAATTGGCTCCACAGCTCTTTGCAGTCATCCACTCCCAGAGGGTAATGAGACTTCCCTTCTAACCAGAGCTCTGGTCAGCCCCTGGCTGGCATGGTGGCTGGATCAGCCAGGCAGATGACAAAGCCAAGATGTCAAATGAGGTGTGAGCCATGTGTTGTTCCTTGGGCAGGTGTCACCGCCATGTTTCTTGGGAAAAGTGCAAACTCCAGGCAGAGACTTAGGGTTTGTGTTGTTGTTTCTTCTTTGGAGGAGAAATTTGCCCCTATAGCTGCTGTACCAGAAGCCTACACATGCTCCATATGTGGAGCCCCAGTGGTAACTGACCCAGATGTGTGAGCTACTCTGCACCTGCAGTCTTATCAGGAAGCACCTCATAGAGGATAAGGACAAAGCGATGCAGCCAATGGGCCTTTGTGTGAATCCATTCAACACAGGGGACCCAGTGGGTGTGTGACAATCAGAGGCCACACACCCAAGTCTTGGCAGATAGTGGTGAGAGCAAAGGTTTAGGTGGCAGCCAGAGTCCAATAGGGCTGGGCTGGGGTGAGAGACCTCATATCCACCTGCACTCCCATGAAGCTTCCTGCCTGTACTCACCTGCTCCCTTTCCACACCCACTTGAACTCTCCAGTCCTCGATTTGTTGCTCAGAACCTACCCAGGCAGGGAAGTAGATGGCACCTGATCATAACATCCTTTGTCCTGTACCGATGCCTGTGTACCCAGGAGTGTAAACATGGATAAGAGGTAGCCACTGTCCAAACTTGAAGTTGGAGCTATAATGGAAGCAATATAAAATATTTATAAGCAACTTGATACTTATTTTCACTGAGTGTATATGCTTCTTTCCAGCTCACCGCTGCATGGAGTCTAACACCCAGGCTGCTTCCTTTGGCTTCCAGTGTCCCACTCTGCTGGCCCTGCCTTCCTAACATCAGCTGTTCTTTCATACCCACCTGTCCCTTCCACCCACTCATGTGTTCCTAAAACTCAAGTTTATTCATGCCTAACTATAGCGCACTTTGCCCTCCCTTCTGCTTGGGTTTTGGTGTCTCCACATCTTCCCTGAATTGCTTTCTTCTCTCAGATAACTCTTTTCTCATGGGAACTTCCCTAGCTCTTGTCTATACCATGTCACCCCTGGTCACCTTCATCAAGTTATACTTCCCCTAAGTTTGTGTTTCTTAACTCATCATTACCACGTACATTAACTTGTTTGACTTCCATCACTCATCATTACCACATACATTAACTTGCTTGATTTTACTTTTGCCTCTCTCACCCCCTTCCCACACTTAGTGACATGTGAGCTTATTTCCATATGAATGTGAACCTTGTCTGAGTATTTTCTATGTTACTGCTTATCCTCACTGCCCAGAACAGGGCCAGCCTCCTCCAAGGTAGCCAGTGAATGTCTGCTCTGTGAAGGAACCACAGATAACAGCCTTTGTCAAATTAGGCCTGGGAGACTTAAGCCATTTGCCCAAAGATGTGGAGCTTCCCAGTGACAGGCTGCTGGAGCTCATGAGAAGGCCCTCTAGTAGCTGCAGACTACAATGCCTGGCAGAATACCTTCACTTGACAGACTGACCTAGGCATTGGGAGAATATATCATTAAGGACCTGGGTTTAGATAGGTGCTCATCACCTGCCAACCTGCAGCTTCAGAAAACCTACCCCTGGGAGATTGGGTAACCAAGGCTGAGGCTGGCCTGGCTTGAAGTCTAACCCATTGTCTCATAGTGAAGCCACTATGGGAATCCTTATGGGCTCTCTGTCCTGGGTTTAGTGGCTCCAGGTAAAGTTAGCCACCAGGTAAAGGTTAGCAAAGAGTGAAGTGAGGATTCCTAGTAGCCCTTGTGCTTTGGGAACCAGGTAGCACCTTCTATGTCCGTGGCTAGCTTAGTGGCCCTCTGCTTCTCTCCTTTTGAAAGGACGTTCATGATCAGTAAAGTTCCCAGCCCTGTCTCCTTGCTGCCACTTATGCCTTGGCATAACACACAGAAGAAGCATTACGTATTCAAACATTCTTGTTAAGAAATAGTTTGCTGTTTAAAAGACTAGTGAAATTAGAACTAAATAGTATCACCCATATGCTATTGCAGGAGTATAGCTACATAATGCCATCATCTGAAGAGCCAATGCAGAGAGACAGAAACATCATTCTAATGAGTTCTGTTTGATCCTCCCGCTACATCCAATAGTTTCTTGGGTGTAAACACTCTTGTTGCTGGGGTGAGTCTCCAAAATAGTCTGCAGGAACAAGGTCTCCTCTGTTTGGTAACAGTCCTAGATCTGTCAACCTTGCCGCCAACCCTAATTTGTAAAATCTCCTCTCCAGAGATTGCACAATTGCACTCATTTTCTGTCCACTGTGGGCTGCTAACGGCTGCTAGTGCGTCAGCTGCAGGTGACTCAGCATCTCTTCCTCCCTGAGTCTGCCGGAGGAAATGATGTTCCCTTTGTCAATGTGTCCCTCTGGCCCCTGCACAGAACTCATGGCCCAATGCATTGTGTAAGCAACTGCCTTTAAAGAGCCGACTCTCCTGTGTCGACTCCTAGGAGTGGCAGGAGGAAGAGTCTGAGTTTACTGTATTTTTCTGTTTTTCTTTCCTTTCACTTCAGAATATGTGTCCTTGGATTCCAGCTAGTAAACTTTCTTCTTGTATAAGACATGGTTCTGCTCATTGTGTTCTACAGACTGAGAGCTAAAAGCACAGGAGAAGGGACTGGTGAGGAGGGAAGATAGCTGGGCTGGTGAGCCAGGTGCTGGCGCACAGCCAGGTGTATGGTTGGTACCAGCAGTGATGGAAATAAGTAATAAGAGAATGTCAGCAGGCCTGGGTGGAACCTCACTGCGAGATGGGCACTTTTGGCAATGGGGATGTGCTCCTCTCAATGACAATTCAGTGCTGTATACACAAAAATAAACAAGCAAAGGTCAGTCATGGGGTTTTATGTGTCACAAGAGGCTTCTCTTGATAAAAGGTATTCCATAGCATGGTCCCTTTCAATCATATCAAATATCTCTTGATTTGTGATTAAAAGACACATTTCCCAGGACTCAGGGGCAAAATAAATGGCCACAGAAGAACCTGGATCAGAGTCAAAGGGAGGGAGTTCAGTGTTGGCTCCTAGAAATGGACAGTTGGAAGGAGGAAGAGAAGCCACAAGCCCTATCTATCCTAGGTGTGCAAAGTGAGCAACATAAACATGGTATTGAGCCAGTCAAGTGTGGACAGAGTCAAAGGTGAACCTATTGGCCAAGCTGGAGATCCTAGACAGGGTGCCCCAGAACCAGCAAGGGCTCCTGCTCCTTTCTGTCCACAGGGAGCTTCCCAGTGTCAGATGACTGTCCACACACTCTGTTTTCAACTGTCTACCTTTGAAGGCACAGTCAGACATGTAGGTAGTAGTTCTTCATTGGAATGGCACTTTGAAGTATAGAACTGTATCTTTAGGTTCTAGTACAGAGGTCTGCCTTTCCTTCCTTCATGTTGGGACAACACTATTTGTACTGCCACATGGATGCCCTCCTTTACGAGCCTACACACTCCTGCTTGACCCTGACCCTCATTCCTTTCCTCCTTAAGAAATAGTGGAGCAAATGTTTTCTAATTAAAGTATTCAGCTGCTTTAATATTTTCACAATGGTGACAAATGATGCATGCAACATTCCCACGGGTGCATCGTGGAAGCTGAGAAATGCTCTTCTGGAAAAAGAAATAAAGTGCAGATATCTTGTGCCTGGCAAGCTGGTTCAGAAATCCTGGCACACTGACTCTCAAGCCTCATGCACAGTACCTTAGACCAGGAGGGGCAAATGGAGAATGTGATATAGGGACAGTCTGCAGGCTCCCTCCTCTGATGCCTGTGCACTCCAAAAGGTCCTTTTTCTGCCTCCTTCCTGCTTGCTTCTTTTCTCTCAGCTGCAAGCTACCCTACATCCTTCTCACACTGTACTTTGGTCCACCTCCTTTCCTGATCCAAGCAGCTCTTGTCACTCTTCCTCTGGCTTCAAAGCTGTGTGTAGACCCAGCCCTTCCTCCCCTCCCAGGTCTGTTCACCATTCCAGCCTCTACCTATGACCTGTGTCTCTACCACTCCCCAAGGGCTTTCAAAGGCCCTCTTCTGAGGTTTGGTTATGTCCTCCCATTAGGGTACACAACCCAAATGGGCAGGGATTGTACCTCATACCAGTAATTGATTTATTTAATTATTTGTTTTGTAATTAATTAACCCCTCTTCTACAGTGGATTTTTAAAGATAGCTTACAAAAAATGAATATAATCTGATAATATACAATTAGTAGTCAAGTTAGGGATCCAAGAATTAGGAATTTCTTTAGGGGGGCACACTGGGATGGAGCCCAGGCCCTTCACACATAACAATATCCCTAGCCCTCTTTTGTTTTTACATACAGTCTCACCAAATCACTAAATGGCCCAGACTGGGCTTGAACTACAGTGTTCATGCCTCAGCCTCCTGGAGTGCTGGTATTACAGCATATGTGGGTATCTCTATGTCTATCTCTATGTCTATCTCTATGTCTATCTCTATGTCTATCTCTATGTCTGTCTTTATGTCTATCTCTAGCTCTCTCTATCATCTCTCACTCTCTATCTCTATATGTCTAGAGAGAGGCAGAGATAGAAATGAAGGTGACTTAACCAAGTTCACTAACTGGTACATAGTAAACTGATGCCAACACCCATGGTTCCTGGTTGAAAAGTTTATACTCATCTGTAGGAAGAACATACTCTATAAAGAGGAAGCAGCATGAAGAGTGAGCACAGCCTGGAGCCCTGCATGGTGTGTGGAGGGACATCGGCCATCCAGGAGAGGTGTTTAGTCATTAGGAGAGAGGCTCATGCAGACCTCATGTCTTTCTAAGGTTAAATTGTCTACACAGGAGTTTAGTGAACCTACAGAGGAAAGATTTATGGAACAAAGAGAAACTGAGATAAGCTGGTAGGGGCTGGGGAATTCTGGCACAGTTATAATTCAGGGCCACTAGAGATCCAGGGCATTTATTCTTCTAAGTCCATAACCAATGTCACTGTTAGTATTTGCCTTCAATTAGCACATTGTGTGATGGTTTGAGAACATAAAAAGCCACAGAAAATGAATAAAGAGCTCAGTTCCCACTCATATCCTGTCAACAAAAGTGGGAAGCAGGGAATGGGATCTGGCTACAAGAGGCTGTGTGGTGAACAGTAGTGGGAGCACTATGGAAGAGATGGGTTTCCACTGACATCCAGTGGGAAATATGACTACCAGTGTAAGGGACAACCTTTTTTTGTTTGCAAGAATTGCTTTTCTTGGACATTCTCTCCACATCTTGCAACCAGGCCATGGGGAGCTCTTTAGCTCCTTGTGCTGCAGAAACAGCCTCTACCCAGGCTGTGCAGTTGATGTTGAGCACCAGTATCTCAGGGCAGCTCCAGTCTTGCTACCATTCCCACATCTTGTTGGCCCATAAAGAAATGGACCTGTTGTTGCTTGTGATGGTTTAGATCTAGAATGTCCCATGAAAGCCTCCTGTGTTCAGAGGTAAGGCTTTTGGAAGGTGATAGAATTATGGAGGTGCTATAGTTGACTGTAGCCTGGTTAGAGGCAGGTGATTGGGAGCGTGATCTGAAAGAGTCTATCTCCACTCCTGGCTCCCTTTTTTTCTGCTTCCTAGTTACCATTATGTGAGCAGCTTTTACTCTGCTATATCCCTCTGCCATGCTGTTTCTTCCATGAGGCCAACCAACCATGGACTGAAATGTAAGTCAAAATAAATCTCTTTTCCTTTGAGTTCTGGGTATCAGGTATTATGTCCCAGGAATGAAAAAGTAACTAAGACATATTTTGGTACCAGAAATAGGGTCTTTATTGTGAATATACCTGACCATATGCCTCAGAAGCATTGAAACTGGTTCATGGGAAGAGTTTGGACAGATTTGGAGATGCAGGATAGAGAAGCCCTAGAATGCTTTAAGCCTAGCTTGATGGAAGATTCTTGTCAGAGCTCAGATACACAAAATGCTGAATAGAAATGCAAACAGTAAAGATTAGACTCAGAAAGTCTCAACTGAGAATGAGGACTCCATTGGCAGTTTGGATGCCAGGCCATGTATGGTATGCTCTGGTAGAAAATTTCTTTACATTTTGCTCATATCTTGAGACTTTGCAGGAGACTGAAATTAAGGACAGTGGACCAATTAATCCGGTGGAAGAAATTTCAAAGCAGCTAGGTTTGTACTATAAATCAGAAGCAAAAAAGCTATTTGAAAAATTTTCAGTTTCCCCAAATAGGAAGCACCTGTAAATTTGAAGCAGAGGAGAGCTTGGTTCTGAAAAGATTAGCGTTAAAAAGAAGCCAAGTACCCTACATCAAAACAATAGCAAAAACAGCCAAGGCATCTCAGTCATCACCAAAAACATACTCTTTATAGCCTTAAGAGTGCAAAATAAGAGATTTTGCTTTGAGATGAGAACCCCATAGTACCCTGACTTAGAAGGGCCACTTAGGGGATTATTTTCCTGGGCTTCACTTCACAGTGCTCAAGAATCCAGACACTTGGAGGTCTCTGCACCCATGGTCCATGGTGGCCTACTTAGTACTCAAACTGGTGGCCTACTTTGGTGTTCACTAGGTGGTGCTGGTTTTTCAGGTATGTAGAATGAAAAACCTGTGGAATCAAGGAAGTTTTCATCCAGATTTCAGAAGAAGAACAAGCAGTGTGCCCTGAGATGGCAGTGCTGAAGCTGTGAAAGCAAAGCCAAAAGTGCATTGGGGAATATAGAAAGTTGGAGATGCCAGAAACATAGGACATTGGCTGAGAAAAGCTGTGGGCAGTGAGCAAAGCCACGCCAAGAGAGAGGTCATGAGGACCATAAATGGCAGTGCTACAAGGATGGGACTGACCAACCTCTTTGTTAGTTCACCCCTCGTCACAACTTGCTCTAGGCATTGAATATAGAGTTACAGGATTTAATGTTCGCCCTGCTGAGTGACAGGCTTTCCTTTTTCCTATTCCTTTTGGAATGGGAATGTTTATCCTGTGCCATTGTATGTCAGCTGTGCTTAACTTTCTTTTTGATTTTTACAGGGGCTCACAGCTAAGAGTTTGTCCTGAGTCTCAAAGGAGACTTTGGTTTTGGACTTTTCAGCAGTGCTGGAATTGTTAAAACTTTAATAACTCTTAAGGATAGAATAAATTCATTTTGTATAAACAGGTAGACATGAGTCTTTTAGAGGTCAGGGCTATAATGTTATGGTTTAGATAAAAAAAAAATGTGCACATAAAGCCTCAAGTTTCAGAGGTAGAGCTTTCAAAATGTGATTGGACCATGAAGGCACTACAGCTGACTTGCTATTAGGAGATAGGGCCTGGTTGGAGGTGGGTCACTTGGGGCATGACCTAGAAGGGAATGTCTCCCTTCCCAGCTCTGTCTTTGTTTCTCCGTTTTCCGACCACTGTAATGTAAACATCTTTTCCTCTGCTTTGCTCCTCTGCCCTGCCATTTCTGCTTTGGAGCCTGCTGGCAATGGACTGTAATCATGAGTCAAAATAAACCTCTTTTCCCTTATGTTGTAGGTGTTGGGTATTGTGTCCTAGCAATAAGAAAGTGATTAAGACATTGTTCATGAGACCACAGGGATCACTGTAGAAGAGTTCCTCAAAAAGCCCACAGGCTCTCTAGGGATAGATTGGTATTTCTGAAATAATGCATTTATAAAAAAATTAGAGAAATAGTGTAATTTATTTAAAGTAGTCCAGTACTAGAAGCTGAATTGGGTGGCATGGGCCATCAGTGCCCTGGGAATTCTGAAAATCAGGAGATAGCTAGGTTAAAGTCACTGGAAATACTATGGAAGCAGCTGGGCCTGAGATAGACTGAGTTGTGCTGGACTTCTAGTCCTGGTTCTAAAGGCATAAGTTACCTTGAAAATACTGTTTGACCTTTGTATGACTCAGTTTCTTTGCAAATCAAGATTTAATGACAGTTTCCAAAGTTATGGCAGAGGGCAACATGCACTTAGAAAACATTACAGTCCAGGAAACTGAAGCCCATGTAGGGATGAGCTCCTAGAAACGATGCTGCACTGGGGAAGCTTTATTTTTAGGATTTCTCAGCCTTTGCAATTTATTTCAGGGGCTGCATGGAAAGAGCATAGATTTTCCCAAGGGCTGAAATAGGCTCCAAAGCGTGACTCATTGCTTGATCTGTATGATCACCTTTCAATGATTGTTCTGCTAAATGCTCCATGGGGCCCTTCCCTGCTTCCTGGCAAAGTTCACATGGTGGAGTGGAAGATACATCAGGACCTCTTCCAGGAGGACTGCTGAGTAAGAAAATCCAGGTGTGTCCCATGTCACTGGCTTCCTAGGGGACTGCTCAGGCCTGGAGAAGTGCCATGTGGCTCAGTGAGGGGTAGAGCCCTATGCAAGCAGGCAGGCATGTGGGTGAGAAAGGTGGACTCTCCCTTATCCCTAACTCTGGGTGCAGAAAAGACTACTGGGAAATTTGGACATGATTTTGCTATTCTTGTTCATCAGAGATGGGTACTTTCAGGTTTTCTTGGAGTGTTCTTCACCCCAGTCTGTCTGTATCTGGGCTCGGGGGCTGAAATGGAATCTGGTGGTTTAGTCTGCTGTACCATCCAGTGCTCACTCATGTGCAGCAACAGAGGAGCTGTGGGACTGATCAGACGCTTTAGCCCAGCAGGGCTGTAAATGTAGCAATGAGATGGTGGTTCCAACCTGATTAATAGCTGCCCTCACTGATGCTTCTCATTTAGTCCCTATTAGTGCAATATGAAACTTTCATTGACTCAAGTGACCACAGCTTTCTATTCCTAGATTTTTGTACCATGGAAAAAAGCCAGAGCACTTCAACTGAAAAGGAAATCAAGAAGCCACAGTGCAAACACAACAAATAGCTTAAAGTCCTCACAATTCATTTTCTTATTCAGAATACTGTTGCTTTATGTGTACTTACTGAAATGCACATTGTCTCTCTTAAGCTATTTATGAATTCTCTCATTTGGATAAACGTTGGGTTAGTAGCTCCATAATTTGTTATGTGTGGGTTAGTAGCTCCATAATTTGTTACTTAAGAAAAATGAGTGCAATGATATTTAAATTTTTAGATTTTTATAGTAGTCTACATTTCTTTCTTGAAGATTCTACATACTTTTCTTATTTTGCAACACTGGAGATTGAACCCAGGGCCTTCACATTTAACTACATCCCTACCCCTTTTTGAAATTTTTAGTTTGAGACATGGACCTGCTAAGTTGATAAGTTCCCTGGGCTTGGTTTGAAATTGTGATCCCATGCTTGCCTTTTTGGTATTGCTTACTAATTTTTAAGCTAAGGATTATTATCATATATCTCTTTTCCAATCATGTATCTATATTGAAATTGTCCTGGTACTATATTTTCATCAGATATCACATTCTTAGAGCCCAATTCCATTCCCTTCTTTTGATACTGTCCCAAAGCAGAGTGCTTTCTGAATAGACAAATGTTTACCAAGTTCTAGTGGCCTCCTAACATAACCACCTCCCTATGAACTATGTGACTACAAGTTCTTCTTTTTTAAATCTGTCATCTTGACTTACCAGTTATCAAAATTTTCTTTTTTAATAGTCTCCTCTGCTGTACTGAAAGCCACAATTTCCACTTAAATAAAAGGTAGTGGAAGAATTTTTTCAAATACAAGTCAACTATTAATCAAAATTAAGGCAAAATACTAATTATAACAAAAATACAGATAACATCAAGACAGACAGCACCAACTCATAGCCTATTTATTTTAAGCAAATTGTTAATATAAGAAAATTTCAAGACAGGGACCAGTCTATGCTGTAAGCCATTATGGTAGGGCTGGATTCATCTCTTTTGACATTGTAATGCTTTGGCAAAATAAGTATTGTATGTACAGGGAATGGCCTCTTGTAGGAGAAAATGTCCCTTCTCCTCCAATATACTTCCAAACTTGGACTTTAAAACATACAAAGAATTTTTAAAAATCAGGTCCACCAAATTCAAAGATCCAGTCCAAAAATGGGCATCTGAGATGAGTACATACTTTTCAGATGAACAAATACAAATAGGAAATAAATATGTGAAAAAATGTTCAGCATCACTGGTCATTTGAGAGATGCAAATTAAAACAACACTGGGATTCAATCTTACCCAGAAAGAATGGCTACCATCAAGAAATCAACCAATAACAAAAGCTAGAGGGGCGGTGGGGAAAAAGGAATCCATTTCCACTGCTGGTGGGAGTGTAGACTGGTGAAACCACTGTGGAAATCAGTGTGAAGATTCCTCACAAAATTAGGATTAGAGGCCTCACTTAATCGAGCTCTTCCTCTTCTGAATATTTTTCCAGAAAAACTGAAAACATCATACCACAGTGATATATGTGTACCCCATTTTATAGCAGTGCAATATGTCATAGCTAAATCCTGGAAACAACCCAAATGCCCATCAAAAGAGGAATGGATAAAAAAAGATATGGTATTTTTATACAGTAGATATATTTTATACAATGTGTATATATATGCATATACAACAATAGCTGAAATAATTGTACTGCTGATGTCTACTGGTTTATTGAAGGGAACAGTTAATGCTTAATGTTTTTTCTTGATCAATTTTGCATGCTTATATCTGGTAATCTGAACAACTAATTTTAAGACAACAATATGCAATATAAGAACAATTGTTGAATTCCTATCACCCTGTTTAGTGAAGCTCTGTATCATTTCTAAATTTTTTTTATTACTTTTTATTCTCTTTAATTGTTTGATCAATCTTGCATTTTTACATCTGGTAATCTGAGCAACTTCATTGAAGATAACAATATGTAATATAACAACCTTTATTAATTCCTATCATCTTGTTTTGAAATCCTGTATCTTTTTTATTGTTTTTGTGTTGTTTTGTATTTTTCTTTGTTGCTGTTATTTTGTTAGTTTTTCTCTTTAAAATAAATAAGGTTAACTGTAGCTCTTCTTTTTATTTATTTATTTCTTAAAACCTAATTCTGTGGGTTGTAACCACTAATTCAGTTTCCACATTGCAGTATTCTTAGGTTGCAGTATTCTTCTCTTCTCTTCTCTTCTCTTCTCTTCTCTTCTCTTCTCTTCTCTTCTCTTCTCTTCTCTTCTCTTCTCTTCTCTTCTCTTCT
>NW_004955492.1:6424430-6466645 GCF_000276665.1 Chinchilla lanigera | reverse complement strand
CTTCCCTTCCCTTCCCTTCCCTTCCCTTCCCTTCCCTTCTCTCCTCTGCTCTCCTCTCCTCTCCCCTCCTCTCCCCTCCTCTCCCCTCCCCTACCTCCTCTCCCTCTCCCTTCCCTTCCTTCCCCTCCCTTGCCTTCCCTTCCCTTCCATTGTCTTCCATTGCCTTCCCTCTCCTCCTCTCCTATCTCCTCCTTTTTGTCCTTCCTCTTTTCTCCCTTCAATGCAATATAATTCTAGAGAAGATTACAGCTTTACAGAATGTATCTTTGTTCTTTTCTATTTTCTTCCTTTTAGTACCTACTACCTACTTAACATTAACTGTTCATGAGGCTGTGGTTCAGTGACATGATATACTGCCTGTGGCATCCTGTTATTTAATTTCCATATACCCATATCTTCTCAGATAAGTTGTAAATTTCTGAAGTCTGCAGTTTATTAACAGCTATAAGCCTAGTGCCACACTGTACTTCAGCCTTCAGTGTGACTTTATTAAATAGTAACTTTCCCATGTAGCTACAATGATTCCTTTCAAATTCACACTTTAATGCCAATTTCAAGAGCTATTTTGTGGATTTTTTCAATACCTACCTTTGCCAATTTCTCTCCCTATAAAATAGTGATAAATCATAGTGATAAATAGTGATAAATAGTGATAAATAGTGATATTTCCAGTGTCTCCTCTGGAAATATTCTGTGGAAAAGTACTGTGAGCTGTGGGACATTGTCAGGTAGCAGTGTGCTTGGTGTGGATGTTGCAGCTTAGCTTGGTCTCTCAATTAACCCTCTTCAGAGTCCCCCAGCATTTCTCCACTGTGGACACCTACTTCCTTCTCGTTTGAGAAATTAGAGTCATTTCATATACATGTTTCAGGGTTATAGCTATGATTCACTGACAGCCTTCCCATGACTTCACTTTGTTGTAATTATATTTTAATTTTTCATCAGAGCAACACAAAAACAGCTTAACAAGTCAAATGGCATTTTATAATGAGGCTTATGATACCAGAGAAGTCCCCTCCCCACACTTTTTCCAAATTCCCACCCCTAGATAGCATCACTTTTAACTCTCTGAGCTGTTTCTTCTGGTTTATCCTCATTATTTCAAAATAACATTGTTTTAGCCAGATGTGGTGGCATGCCTCTAATCCCAGCACTCCAGAGGTTGATGTAGTAGGATTGCTGTGAATTTGAGGCAAGCCTGGGCTTCATAGTGAGTTCAAGACTAGCCTTAACTACCTAGTCAGACAGTCTTAAACACAACCATAACAAGCAAACAAAATCAAAATAACATTGTCTTAGTCCATTCAGGCTGCTATAACAAAATGCCATTGCTCACTTTTCTGGAGACTAGAAGGGTCTGATCAAGGCACTGGTAGGTTGGATGCTGATCATGGCTGCTTTCTCCTGAAGAGCTGATCTTGACCGTCAAATGCACACAGTGGGAGGGATGAAGGGGCACTCTGAACCCTCTTCTATAAGGGCACACATCCCATTCACAAGGGCCCCACTATCATGACTTGATCACCTAAATGATATCCTTCTCCTAACACCACCGCTTTGCAGGGTAGAGTTTCTTTTTTTTTTTTTATTTTAAAGAGTAAAAGAAGGATAACATAATAATAGGAGGGGCTTACCAAATTACAGACAAAGTGGTAGGAAATTATCAATGGTTATTGTTTCACATGTTGTTATCTATAAGATAGTTTCTCAGGAAAACAAATAGACAAATGATAGTAAGTTACAGACAGAAGAGGTAGGAGATTATCAATAGTTGTTGTACTATACTTAGGTATCTTCAAAGTGGCTTCTAAAGAATATAAATAGAACTATACATGAGTGACCTATTGAATAATCATTTAATAATTCTCAATGGTTGTTGTAGGAAACACATAATAATAAACATGGATCCATTTATGAAATAGGATAGGAACAATACAAACATTACAGAGTTATGGATAGATTAGCAGGAAAATATCAACGACTGCTGTGATACATGGTGGTATCTTCAAAGTGGTTTCTCAGGAAGACAGAGATACACAGGAAGGATCTAATAAATAGTTACAGCCTAAGGGTTGTCAAAAATCAAGTGAGTCATCTGGGGCGTAAGCCATTTTTTGTAGCATTTTCTCTCCAGCCTCCCATCGCATTGGGACCCCACAACCAGTTAGTGTCCTCTCCCCAACTGTCAGCACAGGCAGCAGGAATCCTGCTGCAGACTTCTCCGGAGCTCCATCACAGCCTGTACTGTCAGGGGAAGAATGGCTTCCAGTGAGTCTCTGCAGGTATTGTGCAAGGTCCTCCTGGTTTACAGCTTCTGAGTGGCTCTCGTGACCCCAGTCCACTGGACCTCTGACTCCGTGGGCTTAGTCTGCATTCTCATATTCTCTGAGTCCTTGTTCAGCAGCTGCTCCTCCACTGGCTCTGGACCTTTCCGGTTCTCAATGGTAGGAGCAAGAGTGGCCTGTTGTATGGCACGTATTCCCAGGGGTTGTTCAAAGTTGGAATGATTCACACACATCTGTGGGTGGGCAACTGCAGTCGGTGCATGGTGGGCCAATTGTGTCACTGTTTCTCTGTGTCATGATAGATCTCAATTGAGCGGCGGCCGCCGGCCTAAGGGCTGGCACGCAACAGCACTCGCCACCGCATGGCTCCCCATGCGCCGGGGGCCCTCCCTCCGGGGGCCTACGAGGCAGGAAGCTAGCCAGCTGGAAGACCAGCGCTCCCCACCCGTGGCTCCCTGTGCACCGGAAGCCCTTCTTCCTGGGGCCTACGAGGCCGGGAGTGAGCCGCCGGTCCAAAGACCGGCGCTCCCCGCCCGAGGCTCCCCGTGCGTTGGGGGCCCTCCCTCCGGGAGCCTATGAGGCAGGAAGCTAGCCAGCCGGAAGACCGGCTCTCCCTGCCTGTGGCTTGCAGGGTAGAGTTTCTATACATGAATATCAGGGGAATATAAACATCCAGAGTGTAGGACATTTTTGAAGAAATAGCTTTTCATCTTTCAAATTTAGACTTTGTCTACTAATTTTCACTCAGAAACAATATGGCTTAGCTCTCCTTTATCCCCCCAAATACACACACACACACACACAGAGCTCACTGTCCTTGCACTCAATTATATTGTAATTTAATTAAATTGAATATTGAGGTTTTCACTATGTAATTATTATTTACAACACATAAAACAATATTATGTTGCCTTTCTTGCAATTAATGAAACTAAGTTAATTATTGCCTGTTTATTTGCTTATTTTTCTGTATTATGCTAAATTACACCCCCTCCCAATTTCCACAGAGGTAAGTTTCCTCTCAAGGTATTCAAGTGATCGTTGATAAATTTTCTTTTATTTGATTAATTAATTTGTTATTACTGCTGTTAATATTTTTGGCAGTGTCTCTCCTGGAGCCGTCTTTTAGCTCCTATCAGTCCTATGGTGTCTTGGGCTGCTTACTCATCTCACTTCCCAGCACTTTCCTTTGTCCCTCTCCTATCTTGCCTCCTTATTTCTAAACATCAAATCTCCTTTATTTGATTTACATTCTCTTTTTTGTGGAATGAAATTTTAGTTTTTAAATCAATAAGAGAAGCAAATAGAGATAATTTCTGAGAATTTGAATGTCAGAAAATGTTTTTATTCTGTCCTAACACTTGAACGATGGTTTGGTTAGGTATGGAGTTATAAGGTACAAAGTATTTCTCTTAGAATTTAGAAAGTATACTTACTCAGTTGTGTTCAGCCACATTTTTATGTTCTTCTTGAGAGATTCATACCATTCTGATTGTCAGTGATTTGTATATGACTTGAGTTTGATGTTTGTTTGTTTGTTTAAGATTTGGGGATCTTTTTTGTTTTAGTTAACATTGTGTTGCTAAAACAAAACACCCAAAACTGAGTACTCTACAACAAAGAAGAGTTTTATTTAGCTCACTATTCTGAAGGTCCATGAGCATAGCTCCAGCATTTGTGTGGCTTGTGGTGAGGACCTCATGGTAAAAGAACAGGTAGGAACATGTAGCAGAGTAATATATATGTGAGAGACCTAGGGGCTTGTTTTAAAACAACCCACTTGCTATGACTTGTGTTTATATTTCCCCCCAAAGCCTCATGCAAGTATAGGTGGGGCCTTTTCAGAGGTGGCTGAATATAGTGTATGGTTTATTCATGGGGCAATGCTAGGATTAAGGGTGATAGGTATAAGGGTGGGTGATTATTAAATCAGACACCATCCTAATCCTGGTAGCCTGGATATAATATAAGGGACAGAAAGAAGCTTGTCTTCCTTCCTTGTTGCTTTGCTACCTTCTGCCTGCCATGAATGTTTCTCCTCTGTGAGGCCTGTGTGCCACTCTACTCTGCCTTGGAGCCGGCTCATTATGGACTGAAACTTCTACAAAGTGTGAGCCAAACAAACCTTTTCTCCTTTAACTTTGGATGTCAGATATTTTTGCCTCAGCAACAAGAAAGTAATTAAGACACCACTCTTGCAGTAACTACCCCATCCTTTGAGATCTAACTCACTTCCAAGAGTCCTAATTACCTGATATTTCCACATCCATTTTGGTGGGACAAGCCAAATCCCAGTCACAGATTTTTCATTCTGTTGACGACGTCCTTGGACCCAGTCTGGCACTCTTGATAGTACTTTACATTGTCCCTTTACAGGGTGATTTAATAAGTGGCCCAATGTGTAGGCAGAGTCTCAGCCATTTATAGAAATGCAAAGGCTCACCATGGGGATGTTCTGGAGAATGTATGCATTTTCTTCCTCCTGCCAATGTCAGGATTTGTCACAAGAACTGAGGTAGGCCTGGGCCAATGGATGAGGTCCAAAGGATCCCAGCAGTGGCAAAGAAGGGATGCCCTGGCTGAGAATTATTTAAGTACCTGGCCATTTTGATTGAGTCATAGATGAGGAAACTAGAAATTAATTTTATTTCTTCTGTAAGAGACTTGAATCACTATCTAAGTAATAGAAAAACTGGAAGAGCCCCACAAAGAACTTGAGGAGGCAACTAACAGCTCCCAACCAAGCACAGGTTCTAGATGAGCCAGGTTCCCAGTTTATTGTTAATTACTGAAATCCAAGCCTTTTAGTAAAAGGAGACTTCAAACAAGATATCAGCTGCCTGATGGAGTTTAGGTTTTATTATTGGAGCACAAGAATGAACCCAGAAATTGTATGCCTCAGGGCCAAATGATCATCTGATAATTGGTACCTTTCAGATATAAGTTAAAGCCACCTAAGTTGAGTTAGAAATGAAACTCAGGTTATCAAAGAGCCAGGACTGGCAGATCAGACCTGGTTTAAAGGAGACTTCAGAGTGAGTTGGTTTGTTAATAAAGTCAATAGCCGCCATTCTTCTTCCATGTTCATTCAAAAGCTAGGTCTCCCAGAGTGGCCAGAAAGCCAGATGTGGCATAACCTGTGCATTCCAGTTAGCTACAGAGATTAGTATGGAATTGTTCATGTTTATGAGGCAAACAGTTCTTAGTATAGAATTTGTTTGTGTCTATGAGAGTCTGTTGGCTAAAAACTACAGACTCTCAGACACAAACAAAGCTTTTCTCCATAGCAAGTTGTCTCAGGTTCCACTGGCATCAGTGGATGATATCAGTGGTCTGCAAACTTATTTTAGAGGCCATCATCACCATATTTATTAGTTTGTGTTTACCAGTGAGATGTTTTAAGAACATTATTAAACCCATAATATTTAAAAAGTACCACTGAGAAAAGTTGCAAGCTTTATACCTAGAAATTTACAATTACAAGGGAAACAGAGGAAGTGACTTGTAAAAACTGAACACATCAAACAAACATGGCAAGGAAATGACAAATGCTGCATATGCAGATGAGATGAGTCACTCAACAGGAGGAATGATTCCCAAGATGAGGAGTGAATCATCAAGGAGCAGAAAGGTCTAGGCCTGTGCCATTGACAATAACAGTCAAGATGAGAGAAAGAGATTTATGTGGCTGAAAGATCAGCCTTAGTGTCAGGGGGTATTAGCCTTCAAAGGGGACATTTTAGGGTTTAGTAGGCTTTAGTCTGTTCAACTAAGTAGCCCAAAGCTAAGAGCTAGAGAGCACAGGGACAAAGCAAGGTGGTGCTACTGCAAAGGGAACCTCTATCATACCTATAGAGGGTTGAGTGGGGTCATGCTCATTTGAATCTGCACAAAGTCAAATGAGAAGAGACAAATGTATTCAGGTGGCATGATGTCAGTGAAGTCGCCAAAAATACTTTCAAAAGTTCTCAGGGGGTGGGGATTAAACGCCTCAAAGACTTTAGGTGCTAAGAACATTTGTGCCTAGCTTTAATGCTTTAGAGTCATGACCCCAGGGCCATTCTGGTGGGAATGTATCTCAGACCTGCAAACTTAAAACAGTCTCCCACTGGATTTATGAACAAATGACCTTTCCAAAGGCCTTTCAGGACGAATTGGTATGTAGGTAGCGGAATTTGTATAAATCGATCAAATTTATCTTCTCTTTTGTTCTACATCAGCTGCAAACTTGACGTAAGTGCTTTCTTTTTTTTTTTTTTTTTTTTTTTTTTTTTCTCTGGTACCGGGAACTGAACTCACGACGTTGCGCTTGCCAGGCAGGCACTTTCCCGCTGAGCTAAATCCCCAGCCCCGTAAGTGCTTTCTTTATCTTCATAGACATGTTAGTGGAATATTTCAGACACAGCCAAGGGCAGTGCCTTGGGATATGAAACTAGAATGTTTCTCAGAATGTGCTCTGTGAGTTCTGCAGGAAATGAGAAGATCCTATGAGCTAATAGGTTTAGGAAATGCTAAAATAGTAATAAATTGACATGTTTCCTTGGAAGAAGGTCCATGAAATTTTTGCGTTTGGCAGGCACCCCCTGACTTCTAGCCACAGGGCCATTAAGTGCTGCCCTCCAACACCCGTGATCACATCTGTGATGGGACAGGCTTCCTGGAGGCAGCTCCCAGGCAGTGAACAAGTGCAACTGGGTCCTAACTTAGGTCCATTGTGGGACGACCCAAGAGGCTCAGATACCAATGCTGGCTGGAGGGCAGGGGGAGGGGGCGGTCCTGACAGCCTTGTTGAACTTAGACTAAGCTTCACCAAGTCTACAAACTTCAACTCCACCTTTCTCACCTCTGTCCTTGACTCAGGGTTGGGCCTGCATTGTGGTCTGACACCCTCCCTATCTGCCCCAGCTCCTTCCTCATTTAATCTCTCAAACATTCCCTTGATACAATTCTTCCACATTCAATCCTGTCTTGCTACCTGCTTTCCAGACAGCCCAGACAAACATAAAACGCATACACTTTTGTGCACATAAAAAATAGCAGCTAAAGATATGAGGCAAAACCTATTAGGATAAATCAGTAGTATAAAGTGTAATATTTTGGGAAATTTTAGTATAAACCTCTCAAAGTCAGTCATAAGTAACAAACATTAAAACCATAATGAAATCTATGATTCCATAACCATCTAATAGGTTCTAAAAATTATTTTGAAGTTGACGTAACAAAGGGTTTCTCATCATTATCCAATAGACTTAGAGTAAGAAAAGTGATAAAAATTAATACTTAAAAGTTAAGAAATCACTTATAGGCAAACATGAATAAAGAGGTACTCAAAATTAAAACATGGCATAAATTGTGCCTAGAGGAAAGTTTAGAAACCTAAATGCTTTTATTAAAAGAGAAACATTAAATATAGAAACTTTGTATCATAAAAAATTAAACCAAAAGAAAATAGGAACAGATAATTAGTAAAGGCAAAGTGAACATAATAATTTAAAAACAGTAACAAAAAAATGAATAAACAAATCCAGAAGTTGGCTTTGGGGAAATACCAATATGCTAGATGTACCCTTTATGAATTTGATTTTGATAAAAAATTAAAAATAAATATTGAAAGGAAAAATGTACAAAATCTGAATGATAAAGGAAAGGGAAGGAGACAACATTTTTATGGATACAGACTAAACTAAAAAGAACTACATATGTAATACTGTATGTAGTATAAAGTTATATGAATATATACCATATATTATATATTGAATACTATATATACAATAGATAATATATTGCCAGAAATATATAATATAAAATACACAATATGTAGTACTAATATGATATTGATAGAAAAATGCAGTATATATATAAGTAATATCATACACAGGCTATAATATACATTAAGAGATTATATAACCTTTTAATAACAAATTTGACAACTTAGAAGAAAGTGCTTGACTTCTTTGTTCGGTTTTTTTTTTTTTTTTTTTTTTTTTTTTTTCTCTGGTACCGGGAACTGAACTCACGACGTTGCGCTTGCCAGGCAGGTGTTTTCGCCGCTGAGCTAAATCCCCAGCCCCTTGACTTCTAACAAAATACAAATGCCATCACTGGCTCAAGATAAAATAGAGACTACATACCACAGAGACTTGGATAGGCATTTAAGGAGCCACCTTTAGGTAAGATTCCACATTCAGGTGATTCTAAAAGTGAACTTCATCCTATCCTTAACATTCTGAGGGTTTCACTGCTCCTCAAACTATCAGCTCCAACCATAGAAAAAGATAGGCATTCCCCATTGTGATTCAGAATTATGCAACTAATGTAGTCTCAGGATCAAATTCTCATCAAGATAGCTATTTTTAAAAATAATTAACATTTTAAACACTCTCAGCCAATATTATGTGTAACAACAGATACAAAAATTCTAAAGAAACTTATACAAATATGATTTAATACTGTTCCCAAAGATGAATACACTATGGCCAGTTTGGATCTATTCATACATTGTAAGGATGGTTCAGTACTATAAACCTATCAAAAAGATTCATAACATAAACTTAGGGAAAATGGTAGATCCGTAGATTCTTAAGAAGCATTTGGAAAATCTAGTAGTCAATCTTAGTAAGAACTATGAGTAAACTAAGAATAAGTGGTAGCCACCTCATGATCTTAAAAAGTTACTTATCAAACACAATAGAAAATACTCTAAATGGTGAAATACAAAATTGTTTTGGTTAACATCACGAATATCATGGGATTTCTGCTGCCTCCATAATAGTGTTGCATGTTATAGAAAATACAGTAAAATAATTCATAAGGACTTTGGAAATGAAGAAATAATACTTTTTATATTTACTCAAATGTAATGTTATAGTTAAAAGATCCATGGGCCTTTGTTTTAAAAGTCACTTTAAAAACAATGATAAGTTGTCTGAATACAAGGTAAAAATATAAAACTCAGGGGCTGGGGATATAGCTCAGCACCTGCCGGTTAAGCACAAGGTCCTAAGTTTGATTCTTGGTACATACATACATAAAACTCAGTAGCTCTTCTTTATATTAGCAATAAAAAATTTGCACATAAAAATAGAAAAAAATTGTTTGCAACAGCTCTATAAGACTACTAAGAGCTAAAAATAAGTTTAATATGAAAGTGTTCCTAAATAAAGGTAATTATAAAGCCATTTTAAAGGAAATGAAATAAGTGCTATATGTCTCACTCTGTTGGAACACCATAAACTTTGTGGCTAAACAACAAACACTTATTTCTTGCCATTCTTGAGGCTGGAAGTCTGAGGTTAGGTTGTCAGCATGATCAAGTTCTACTAGGGACCCTCTTCCAGGTTTCAGACAGCTGCCTTTTCAGTGAGCAGAGAACAGAGCAAACAAGCTGTCTCTGGACTCTTGCAAGAAGATGAGCCCCACCATGAGGGCTCCACCCCATGACCTCATCTAATTCTAAAAACTACCAAAAGGACCCATCTCCTAATACTGGTACATTGGGGGTGAAGTTTCAATACATGAATTTTAAATTACCACAAACACTGTCAACATGAACTTCTCATGCTCATAACAATGAACATGAGAAGACATAAGCTTGTATTGAACTAGAAAACTTCATCTCATGAAATATATCTTTCCAATTACACATCACAAGGTTACTGTAGTTCCACATAGAATCCTGTGGTAGAGAATGCTTTATCAAGACTTCATTCTCTTTATTAGAAAGAACACAGGACTTTTTGCAATAAAATTGTATTTTCCAGCTTCCTTTGGGTGTCATCATGTTTCCGAAGTCCAGTGAAACTTATGGGTGTCTCTAACTAAATATGTGAGGACACAAAGATTGGCTGGCATTGTACTAAGCTGAGAAACACAGAGCAGGCAGAGTGTGATTTTGGGTTACTTTTCATCTTACTTGGTAAGTTGACCTGATATTACTATATTGTATTTTCAAAGTATCTGACAAAGTAAGAAAAAAATAGAGATCAGAGACCATGCCTCATGCATTTTTTGATATTTTTTCACAACTGTATATGAACTAGAAAAATTTAGTGAAGTAAAGGTAGTACATTCTGGAATTCTCCATTTCTCCCATTTTATGCTTTACCTGGAAATTGTTAATTTCTAAGTCCTTGCCTTGTGTCATTTAGTACAACTGTGTCCATTAGAAGATCTACTGATCTGCAAAAGAAAATTTTTAATTTAATTTAATTTAATTTAATTTTGTTTTATTTTTATTTGTACTAGGGGTTTGAACCCAGGGCCTTTGCACTGAGTTGTATTGCAGGTACTTTCCAAATCATTTTCTCTTCAGACAGGGTCTTGCTAAGCCTTAAGTTGCCCAGGCTGGGCAAAAGCAGCTTTTTGCAAAGTGCTGCAAACAGGTGTGTGTATCTGCTGACCTCCTCTTAAGAAGCCAAAGCACACTTGGATGGCCCGGGGGAGCCTGTGGCTCTCTGACTGTGATTGTCCCCCTCCTCCCACTCAGCCGGTCCTGCTCACAGCTGACTCCCCCAGAGCATCAGAGCACCAGGCCCTGTGAGATGGTAACAGGGCATTGTCAGCCGTGTCAGGGAGACCCTGGTCAGTGTGATGGGAAAGGTAATGACGTGTTTACAGGGGCAGCAAAGTGTAAAGGCAGTTATCCTCATCAAACACACCCTGGTGCCTGCAAGATTCTCACCATGCTTGTGTCCTGGAAGATTGCCTATGTTGGAGAAGAGATCATTGAAACACTCATGATAAATGTGCTATATGGGGAGTTTCCCACCACAGTGGCTGAGATTGGCTCTGGGGAAACTGGTACAGGAGACCAAGACCGTCCCTTGCCTTCCTCTGCTCTTGAGCATTAGGTACCAGGAATTTTCCAGTGGAAGCTCTACTTAGAGCCAAAGGTTTGGAAGGGAAGAGCAGCAGGCGGTGTAGGCTGCCTGCTTCCACATGGTGCCTGTGCCCACGAGTGAGAATTGTCTCACTGAGCTCCCTACCACCCCGTCCCTGCAATGCCTCATATACTGTGCACACTTGAAAGTCACTCTCACTAAGTGTGTGAGCGCAGCCCTGAGCTCTGTATAAGCCTTGGGTTCTGCCCTGGGGAAGAGCTAGTGACAACTTTCATTATCGGAGGAGCTAAAACAAGTTCTCCATCGTTTATCCCTCATTGAAAACACAGAGATCCTACAGAATTGTCACGCACCCTCTTCTGGCATGTCCCTTCTGAAAGTGCCAAAAGGAGACCTTGGACTGTCACCCAGACTTTCAAGGAAGAGTGTGGTGCAGATTTGCCTGTGATCCACAGGGTTTTTGTCACACCCAAAGGATGCACTGGTTTTGCCTTCAGGTGTCTCCAGCATCTAAGGTGAACTTTAGTTGTCAGGTTCCTGGGTCAGGGGCATGGAGACACCTCAGAAAGACCTTTGGTCACAGTGAGCTGAGCACCTATGAGGGAGAAAAGTGATACTGAGCACTGTGTCACTGCACATTCTTCTGCATGTCACCTGGGAATGCTGTCCCCTTGTGCTCTGCAGGTCTGTGTGGATGACTGCTCCCAGGGCCACTTGGAAGGACAAAGTGTGTGTGCTGGCAGCATGGACCCTGCTCCTTGCCTTCCTCTGGCCCCTGAGGAACAGCCTCCACCATGCTCAGAGCACAGTCACAGGCAGGCTGAGCTTCCCAGGAAGGGGCCTCCACGGAGCAGTAAAATGGAGCAGTGCTTGGGCTTCTACACAAAACCCCTCTTCCACTGGTTTGAACAACCCTGGTGTTGTGACTCATGTACTTACTGCATCCTGTTCCCACGTGGTCCCCAAAGCCCTGAATGGGTTCCTTCAGTGCTGTTTCCCTTCCTTCTCAGGCCAGGAAGAGGAAGGACTGTGTTCAGCACACATTTACCCTGAAGGGCTTGGCATAAGAAAGCAGTTCTGGACTCATTTCATTAATAAAACAGCTAAAGTTCTTCCTGCTCTAGTTTTACTCCTGAGGTCAAATTGTATGCTAGCAGCTCACCTGGGCCACTATCCGTGGGAAACCAGGCTTCACATGGCCCAAGGACTTTGAACAGGAATCCATTTCCCCTTGGGACTGAGTTTCCATATGTTTATTTATTAAAGGCAATGTGAACTGTTTTCTAAAATTAAGTAACTCTCTAACTATTCAATAAAACTTATCCTGTGCTGCATTCTGTGTCTGAGTGGTCACTCCCAAGGGACAGTGAGTATATCCCCGCTGGTTGGTAATAGTCCAGGTGATGTCAGCTTTTTGCTGTGTGGCCCTTAAGCGTTAGCTGAGTGGTAAGAATATGCACAATATCTGTAAATAACTGAGCCTCTGAATACATGTTCCTTCTTTGGAAAATACTCAGAATAAGCAACAAGTAGGCTCACCTGGAAGTCAACCAGAAGGGCAATTTTGCAATGGCTTAGCCTCCTAAGGTTACCCTCACAACCTGGGCACTGCCTGTGTATTATGGTTGATACATTGTGTCAAGTTGAGTCTAGAGGCTTCCCTAAGTAACTCAGCAGTTTACATCTTGGGATGAAAAGCATATGCCTTTCCTGCTCTAGGATGTTGTTCATTGTGTCAATTTGAGACTTTTAGAAGGTTAACTAAGTGACTCAGCAGAAAGCCAGTGTCCTTACTTTGTATTCATCCAGAGACTGTGGAAGAGGAGGGCAGGGAGATTATGTGAGCGCTACATGCCTCCTGGGTGGGGGTAGTCTGCTTCCAATATAAGGGAGGAAAAGAGGCTTGGTCCCTCCTTTTTGCTCTTGATGCTTTTGCTGTCTTGTGCTGCCTTGAAGTATTGCCCCTGTGCCATGCCACCCTGCCTGGCAGCTGATTATAGGCTGAAACCTTCACAAACTGTGAGCTAAATAAACCTTTCCTTCCTTAATTTTTGCCTTTGGGTATTTTCTCTCAGCAATGACAGAAGAGTAACCAAGACATTGTGGCTCTCAGAACTGATTCTAGTCACCCCAGCACCACCACCACTACTCTCCTCACTGATGTGAGCTGAGGCAGCTCCTGGCATCTCTGGTGAGCAGGTAACACATTTCTGTTTCTCCATCCGATAATGCGGGCTGAGGCTCTGGGTGGCCTCCTTACCCACAAACTTCTCCATAAATCCGCCGTCTCTTCCTTTTTCCCTTGAACATGCATTTTGTTTCCTGGTGCTCCGTGGATATTCAAAACTGTCCTTTTGATTGCCTAACCAAGCATGTAGCCATCAAGGAAGCCGCTGTCCCTTCAGCTTCACTTTGTACTTTGCCTGAAACATGTCCTTCATCCCCCCCCAGGGTCACAGGGTCCTGGAAGGCACGTCATAGGAACAGACTGCTGCTGACCGAGAGTGGACCTAGGGGAAGCAAGAGAACCTAAAGTCAGAGCCTGAATTCCTGCTAACAAGTGTCCTTCTTATACCTGGCTGATGATGCCCGGGTCTGACAATACAGATAATCCTCTATTGACAATGATTTGACTTATTTTTTTTTTTTGGCTTTCGGGTGATACGTACTCGGTAGAGACTGTGCTTTGAATCTCAATTTGATCTTTCCCAGGCTAGTGACATGCTGCTGTTTGATGGTGTCTCTCGGCACTGGGCAGCTCAAAGCCCACAGGTAGCCCATGGTCATGAGAGAAACGATCAGGAATCTGCTGTGTGCTGTGTTACCAGCACTTTATAGATATTGTGTTTTGTGTTTTCATACCCCATCATGTCTTTAAAATGACCACCTGTGTGTGTGTAGGAGATTGTCGACACTGTGGTAGGTTAGCCTTGTGCTGATGACTTTGCCCAACAGCAGGCTTCTATAAACATTCTGAGCGTGCTGGAGGTACTGAGGCTCAATGAATGCATTTTCAGCTTAGGCTGGGCTGGTGAATAAGGAGCACCTCTGTGTCAGGACCACGGAGCTTACCTCCTTTCTTTCTTCCTTTCTCCGCACGGGGACTCTGAGAACTTTAGTAAAGGAAAAAGTGGAGAAATGTGTTTCTCCCACATTAACTTCCACTAGTGCATCCACGATCACCCCATCCTTGTGATCTTTGAACCCAGAAACAACTGCATAGGAACGACCCTGGGAATTGCCCGCCTCTGAGATGCTCCAAAGATGCTGCTTGTCCTCAGAAACCCTGCTTCATCCTCCAGTGTTTGTGAAGTTGCAACTTGTGTGACTTTCTGGTTCAAGGAGTTGTAGTCAGGAATCCATTAGCCCCAAATGAATCCATGACTAGTAGGGGTTCTTCAAAGTCCTTCCAGTTCTGTGTGAATTTTTCTGTGTGGGATTTTTTTATTTTCCAGGGGCAAGAATCCACAGTGCTCATCAGATATTCAAAGAGACTCACAGTACTAAGATTGAAAACAGATGTTTACTGGGGCTACTTTTCTCATTCTGACATCCCATGAGATTCTGATCATATTTGCAGCTTTACCATGAAATCCAAACCCAAGAAACTTCTATTTGGGAGTGTCATGGTGGGATTCCTGGGCTCTGTCTGGGCCTGTGGAAGGATGCATTCCAAGTTCTGAAGCAGGTGTGTCATGCCCCTACTTCAACATGACAAATGCTTTCCAACAACTTTGAGAGTTGTTCCACAAATCATTTTTTGCTTTTTGCAATAACTGCCTTGATAAGGGACCTCTGAAGGAAAATTTGTCTGATCCCTAGAGACTTCCCCAAGACCTAATAAACTTGCCCCTGGCCTCACTTCCTTTGAAAAGTCAGGACCAATGCCTCCAGGATGGCAAGGGTTCAGTGCATCTGAGGGAAGCATCCTCACAAACAAGGAAGGGTTCCTGTAGTGGGGCAGCGGGTGCAGAGTTTACCAGAAGAACAGACTTGAAGTTGTCTGTCTCCCAGTAAGGCTGAGAGTTGGAGGGTCACCATGTAAGACATTCACTATAGTGAATTCAGCTTACCAGTCCAGCTCAGCGAGCTTCTAACTCCAGTTGCTTCTCTCTCTGAATTCCACCTAGTCTTTTAATGCTTCCTCCTCTGATCAGCATTATAGTGACCCCCACCATGTGTGAATGCCTGAAGCTGATGCCCACCCACCACTCCAGACCTACAGTCTAACTTACTTACTGGCAAAGCTTGAATAAATCTGATCTGTCTTTTTCTTTAGTTATTCAGCTAGACACATACTATTCCTCTTCTGGTTGGTGGTAGGTATCGCAATGTCTGGGGTACCCTCAAAATATCTTCCCTGATCCTCCATAACCAACGCTTCAATAGCTCTGTGAATCACATTTTCAAATAGAGCTCCTATCTGCCCCTTTCTGCTTCCACTGGCTCCTCCAGGCATCATTGTCCCTAGTGAGAATATTATATTCCTGACCTGGTTTCCATGCTTGACTCTCTCTGATCCCTGTTACTTAATGCAGGCAGGCAGGGTGAACTGTTAGGAATGTGTGTCTGGTCATTTCACTTGCCAGTTTAAAGCACCAACAAGGCTTCCTATTGCCTGGGGGATGCAGCCCAGACCTCTTTGGTGCAGGCCAGTCCCCAGAAGATCCTGTTCCTGGCCTCCTCAGCCCATTTCTTCCTGGCTCTGTTTCCTGAGCTCCGACCACAGTGGTCTTGCAGGACCTCAAAGTACTCAGTTTGTCCCAACAGCAACGGGCCTAATTTTTCTCCCTCTTTCTCCACATAGAGGTAATGGGAAGACATCTGCAGACCATTCTATTCTATACAGGAGGATGCAGTGCGGGGAGGAGCCTTCAGGTAAGAAAAACCAGAGAACACTCTCTCCTCCCCCACACAGCATTCATTCGAATCATTAACTTCACAGATCTTGCTGTATTATCCTATAATATACCTTTATGCTTAGCTATAGCAGCCTAAAGAGTATTGTTTAGCCATTTTATATTCACCAAATAAAATCCACAAAAGCAAGTTATTTCAACGTACCATTTATTTAAAAAGCTATGTCGTTGGGCTAGGTGCAGTGGCACACACCTGTCATCTCAGTAACTGGGAAGCTGAGGCAGGAGGATTGCCACAAGTTTGAGGCCAGCTTGGGTTACATAGTGAGTTCAAGCCCACCTGAGCTACTGTCTCAAAAATAAATAAATAAAAATAAAAAGCTATGTGCCAAATTGAAGGTGGCACCAACCTACCTTTCCCTTGATGGTCTCACGTGTAGCTTTACCGTGTTCACTGAGACCTCGGTCCAACTATTTAATCATTAAACTGGCCATAGGAGTGTTGTAAAACTTTATTGGATAGTATTAGGAATATATGAAATGATCTTAGACAATAGGACAGAAACATGAACTGAATAATTTACACATGCTTTTAACTTCTAGTAATATAGAAACAAAAAATAAATATTTGAATAATGTTGGTTCTTAGAACTTTTATATTTTAAGCTCTTTGTCAAACACACAAAAAAGTAGAGAATAGTGTAACAAACTCTCATGTATCTATCATTTAGCTTCAATAATTACTATTCATGGTTAATTCCTCCCCAGTGTCTCTCTCAGGTTATTTTCAAGAAAATCCCTGACACAATTATCATTTCATCTGCAAATATTTCACTGTGTAGTCTAAAAATTAAAGGTTTTAAAAAGCACAAACCATAAATATACCATTTAAAATTAGTGTCATAATACTATAAAGCATTCAGTCTCATTCAAATTTATCTCAAAATGTCTTGATGGTTGGGTTATTTGAGTCAGGACCAGTTGGTACTCACTGCTTTGGATAGCACAACTCTGAAGTTTCTTTTAATCTACAGGAGAGTAAAGAAACCAGATCATTTTTCATATAAAGTGTGCTGATTGCATTTTCATGGTTCCATTGAACATGTTTCTCTGTCTTCTCAGAAGCTGGCAATTAGATCTACAGACTTCATCAGATAACATCTCCATTTTTTGGCGAGAGTGATTCACGGTTGTCTGTCACCTTTAGCCAGCACATAATGTTTGATTGTTTCTTTGTGTGATGCTGAAGTTGATTGCTGGGTCAGACCTTGTCAGGCTTTCTACCATTTCAAGTTCCTATGGGTTTTCTCCTCTAATGGTTTTCCTGGTCACTGATGATCATTGCCTACATCCACTATGTTCCTAGGACTCCTGAATTGATGTCATTATACTAACCTGCCTCCATTTATTAGCTGGAATATCAATATGAGAAAAGTTTTCTTTGTGAACTATTCAATTATCCTTAAGCATAGTTTGTTCCGGGGAAGCAAAATAAATGCTTGACTCCCTTCTAGCATTTAGAGTGGTGAGTTATCTCACCAGCCTCTGCCAGCAAGGCCCAATGGCCAATGATGGGACTTTTTTCAGTATCACTTTGAACTCCTAAATAATAAGATACTTGATGCCTAAAAATGCTTTGTAGTTATTATTCTTTTGGAGAATCAAACCGGTTCACCAGCGGTGAGTAGGAAATCTATTCGAGTTGACACCTAGCTTTTCAGACTCTCCTCAGTAGTGTTTAATACATTTCTGTTACCTTATAAAATGTTCTGGCTCATCTTGTGTATTTCTGGAGCCAGATCTGAAGCAGATGATATTTCAAGATCACAATCTGAACACTAACCTTTCAGTGGACAAGGCTATAAAATATGCATTTTTAAAAAGAGCAAAACACCTGATAAGCATCAGATTTAGCCAGTTGAAATAGAAGTTAGAGTTTTTACTTCTTGATTTTCTATTTGTTACCCAACATCTTATGATGGAAATCTTGGTGCTAGTGACAAATTAACATATTTACTTACTGTTTTATCTTACGTATCTCAGTTTTGTAATGCCAATATCATTAACTACAACATAAATACTGAATACAGTTTGAGATTTCTTTGGAGTTCTTTTTGCTATTAGGATATGTATCAGTCAGTGACTATATAAACATATTTAATGCAAGATATACATATATATATATAAATTTCCAAGATTGGCTTACACTGGCCACCTGCAGAGTCAGGTGTGGAAAAGTGCAAAAGGTCTGTCTGTGTATTGGAGACCCAAAAGATCCATCCAAAATCCTGGAGCTCCTTGTGTGTCCCATGCAAGTTTGTATCAGGAGGCCAAAGGATCTGAGGTGCAAGCTGGAAAGTTGTGCTGGAAGCCAGGAGATGACAACCAAGGTGAAGGTGAAGACTGGAGCTCCTCCAAAGAAACAGAATTGAGTTGTTATGGCTTGTGTCTGGACATCTCTCTAAAGCCTCATGCAGTCATGGGGTGGACTTTTAGAGTTTAAAATTGATTTATGGTTTAATGCTGGGATTATGGGTGTGAGTGTTATACCCACCCTGAGGTGTGTAGTTTGCATACAATATAAGAAATCCCCACTGCTCCTCCTTTTTTGTTCTTGTTGCTTTTGCTATCTTCTGCCTCCATAAACTGTTGCCCCCTGTCATGTGCCACTCTGCCTTGGAGCCAGCCAAATATAGACTACAACCTCCACAAGCTGTGAGCTAAATAAACTTTTCCTTCCCTAGTTCTGGGTGTCAGGTATTTTACCTCAACAACAACAAAAAAGTAGCCATGAGTTTTCCTTTATTTTTCTTTTATTCCATTCAGGTGACAAGCCTATTGGTTGTCACACTTGGGGGGGGGGTCTTCTGTCTTCAATAAATCCTTTTAGCCACACCCAGAACTATGCTGATCCAATTTCACCGGGTGTTTCTTACTTGAGGTGACAATATCGATTGACTATATATAGATAGACCCATAGATAGATAAAGCCCTGAAGAGAATCAATCATGTTACTGTATTTTAAAATGGTTTGAAATAATTTACCTTTATGTTTATTTTTAACACTACAAAATAATTCTTTTTTGCTTACATCATTCTAGGGGTTCAAATAACCACAAAGATTTTCCGAGCATTATGATAGGAACATTCCCAGAATGTAAAGATGAAAGAAGTATAGGTTTATATGAAAGAAGTATAGGTTGTGCTATGTTGTTGTGTATGTTACTTCTGTGTGAGCATGTGGTGCACTGGAAACCCTGTTTGTGTTTCTGTTTGGTTTATTATTTCATACTTGTCGCTGTTTGTACATAGCTCTGATGGAAAGGTATAGGTTTATACCTTTTGGGTTTATAATGGGGAAACCCCATTGATGTGACCAGTCAACTGGGATCCTCAGTAGGTATGATGGGACCCTGATACAAGGCACAGCACTCAGCCTTGGATTCAGGTTAGCAGCAGTCACCAGAGCTTACCTCATGCCCAAAGCTATGGGAGGACATTAATTAACCACAGCTGATTTCTTCAATGATGCTTCCCAGTGTACTGAGAAATGGGTGCTCATCATTTATTAGACTTCCTTCTAAATATGCAGTAAGCATTCTTTTTTTTTTTTTTTTTTTGGTTTTTCTCCGGTACCGGGAATCAAACTCACGACCTTGCGCTTGCCAGGCAGGCGCTTTGCCTCTGAGCTAAATCCCCAGCCCCTATGCAGTAAGCATTCTTGTCTTCTCCTAACCCACAAAAAGAATTCAGCCCTCTGCTCAAACTTTATCCCACATACAACCCAAGGGATGGTTAACATGACCTTTATTTTATGATAATATTTTGTCCTCAGATCCTTTAGTCTGCCTTCAGAATGCATTTGGTCTGTCCCTTTGGGAATCATAAACAAGCCATACCAGCCTTCTAATTAAATGAGGTGCATCTGTCTAAGACTCTGCATACATATTCTTTAAGAGATGGCAGCTGTGACTCATGGATATATATAAGAAAAGAATATCCTTTATGTAGCTTTCACACTAAAATGTTTTTCTGAGGAGACAAGCCATACAGTAAGGCATTTGGATATCAAATAGTCAGAATTAAAAGAGAAAGAAGAAAAATAGAAATGACATAGGCAGGGTCCTGTCCAATCTGGTATTTGTGTCAAATTTCCCCTTCCCATTTCTCAGCAATTACCATAGTCACACAGGAATCTTGGCGGGCATGGGGGTCACTGCACATGCAGACTATATTTTAGTGGCATTGCTCGTTAGGTTGGTGCATACTTTGGGTGGGGAGGAACCCTGTCACTTCCAGAGCTGCATCATGACTCAGCTAAATGATTGACATCCTTGAAACTCAGGGCCTTGGAAGGTTAGTTTTACTCCTACCCTGCTCACTAGTGGCTTTGGGCAAGGTAATCAGCATCTTTGTGTCCACTGGCCATGAAAACATCATGCCTTGGGTGTGGCCTTCTGGGGTACAGTAAGAAAGCATCTGTTATACCCTTCCCGCTGCTGCCCTATGAGAAACTGTATGGCCATTTGGGGAGGAACACACCTTTTCCTCACAGCACAAGAGTCTGTTCTCTTAGTTTGTGATGGTTTCAAACTGCAACCTGTATGAAAGCTCTGCTATTTGGAATCTATTTGGGGACTCCACTCCTGAGTGTCGCCATCCTTCTAGATTATCTTTTTCTCCCTTTCTTTCCCTCACAGCTAAGCAGTGTAGATGTGAAGGGATTCATTCCACCCTCGGGATGGCTGATGGGCCCTGCCGTGCCCTGTGCCTCACCAGGTTGTGTTATGTTGTTGTGTGTGTTACTTCTGTGTGAGCATGTGGTGCACTGGAAACCCTGTTTGTGTTTCTGTTTGGTTTATTATTTCATACTTGTCACTGTTTGTACATAGCTCTGATGGACTGTTTGACAGTCGCAATCTTTCACGCCACAGGGTCATATCTATTGTAACTATAGCCAATGCTTCCATTAACAAGGCAAACTCTGGTAAGGTGTGATGACCATGGATTTGCCTTTTCTGCCAAGGCCATGCTCACTAGTTAAGTCATGTGATTTTTTTTACATTCCACTTCTATGCCAGTTCAAAGCATTGGAAAGTAAAGACTATGTTACCTCACTCTTTTGCAGAATGTTATTTTTGACAAATGATTTAATATGTTCCTTTTTTAAAGTTGGCAGCCAGAACAAGATACTGGTTAAACATTTTGCCCACCATCCTCCATGCAAGGACTAATTTGGTAAATTGTTCTGTTCCAAGAAGTGATTTTCCCTTGAAAATGGATTTATATTCCTTGTTAAAAGTCATAAATGTAAAGCTATTACATACAAGTATAAAAAGGTATAAATCTATGCCTATATGTTATTTTCTGTTTTGTATGAAAGATGACTATCTCAGATTCGTTACAAAATAATGGTTCTTTTAAAGAATGGCAAAAGTTGTTATTCTAAATATCTTAATTTGTTTTGATCTACAAGTATTTCAAATTCTTTGGGAAATGTTCATATGAAAATTACTGATTAAATTTTTGTGGTGGGCACGAGGTGCAGGGGGGGCCACATAGGTATAAAGATCAGTTTTGCACCCCGTTCATTTCCTTCCTCATTTGGGTTAGAGATTTTAACTGAGTGCAGCTTTTCCTTTTCTTTTTTTATTTAAACATTTTTTTCTGTAGTATTCGGTCCTGAATTTCACAATTCCTGGAAGTTTTTGTGACTTGCGGCTATTTGATAATTATACAGTAGACTTTAATATTTCACCTTTGCATTAAGCTCCTTTTCACTCTAAGCACTCTTCCTGCTTCTACCCTTAGGGGAGGTGCACAGACGTTGTATTCAATATTTGTAGCCCCTCTACAGGGAGGACTTCCTCTGCATACTCTAGATTGATGAGACAGTCCTTCAGAAAGCCAGTATGCCTTTCTGGGCCCATGTCTAGGCCTTCCCCTGCCCTGACAGCTACTTTTTGTAGCTTTCATGATACCTGGCTTGTGATAGGTCCAGAGAAAGAGAGGCACTGGCAGGAGGCAGGAGAATGGAGGAAGGGAGATTCCAGCATGACCCACCCTCTCTTCCCTGGAGCTCGCCTGCTCGAGTGACTTCTCTGCAACAGCTGTTCTTCCTCTGTGTGCCCAGATGCTAGCTGGTGTCCTCACTCTGAGGTTCAGCCTCTACCTAGTCTACTTAACAAATCCACATCCTCCATGTGGGTTCTGGGTGCAGCCTTTATGTTAGTCTCCTGTGCTGCTTTAACAAAGCATCACAAATCAGGTGACTTAAAACAGCAGAAATTTATTGGGCCACAGTTCTGGAAGCTAGAATTCCAAAATCAAGGTGTCAATAGGACATTGTCCCCTGAGACTCTGGGTAGAATCTTTTCTTGCCTTTTTCTAGTCTGCTGGTGGCCACAATTCTTCATGTTCCTTGATAGGCAGCTGAGTAGTTCCAGTCTCTGCCTCTGCCACACATGGTCAGCCTCCTGGTGGCTGCTATGAGTTTTCTCTTTTAAAGGACAGTAGTTATATTAGATTAAGGCCTACTACACTAGTGTGATCTTTTTTAGCTTAACTAACAACATCTCTATCTCCAAATAAAGTCCCATTCTGAGGTACTAAGAGTTAGTACTTCTGCCAGGCAAGATGGTGAATGGAAGGCAAGTGACATAGATTGTAAGGAAATTGACCAATACTCAAGGAGTATAGAAAAGACAAGAGTTTATTTAGACCAGAGTACACTGTCAAGAGGCACAGTGGGTCAGTTTTCAAGAGACGAATCATGCCGTCAGGGTAAGAGGTTGGGATTTTTCATTTCGTATGAGATTTAAGATGTGGGAAAAGGTCTGAGTTAGCAAATGTAAGTGACTTAGAAATGCATTTTCCAGGTCATCCTGTCCTTGTTAATCTCCCAGGAACACCTGCATTAAACTAAAGCTGTACATCAAAGTTGTAAATGGGCAAGGTCATTTACTTCAGTCTTCTGGAAGGCACCTTCTAACTGGGAGAAAGATTAGTTTTATCTAATGTTGTTTTGGTTAGTTAGGTGCTGGGCAGGATTGCTTTAATGGGACAGTTTTGCTGCTGAGGGTTTTAACCCTTTTGTTGCCATTGGATAATCACTACAATTTCCACATATCCTTTTTGAGGGGATTGGATTTTGCCCATAATACCCTCCACTTTTGCTGGTGGCTCACTGCAGCTGTTAATCCTTATATCCTTTTACTTTCCCCTGTGGATCTTCCAGCCCCTCCAGGACCTTCCTGCGAGTTCTCCGAATTAATATTCTCCAGTTGAATACCTTACCCTAGCGGATGGGGCTGGGGATTTAGCTCAGTGGCACAGCGCCTGCCTGGCAAGCGCAAGATTGTGAGTTCAATTCCCCATACTGGAAAAAAAAAAATGGAATACTTTACCCTCGGCTGTTTCCTGACCAGACCATGATGGACACCCTGATGAAGAGGTGTGTCCCCTTTGTCTTACTTCTTCATATTCCTCTGCTTTTCCTGTCAGTGCTGGTAAGAAGCAATGGAAGACAGTGCAAAGACTGAAGAACTGGAACAGGTGGTTCTTCCTCAAGCAAGAGCTTTAGAGGATTAGTATCTACTCCCCTCAGAAATCCTTACAGTTTGATGAACATGGGCGGCAACAGTTATTTTTAACTTTTCTTCTAAAATTCAAAATGGATAAGACATAGAGTCCCAAACACAAAGGAGTGTTCAATGAGTGCCAATCATTTGGCCTCATCAGGATGAGAAATACAACCAGCCGGTAGAATGTCTTAAAATAGTTTCAGGGGCTGGGGATTTAGCTCAGGGGCTGGGGATTTAGCTCAGCGGCAAAAGCGCCTGCCTGGCAAGTGCAAGGTTGTGAGTTCAGTTCCCGGTACCGGAGAAAACCAAAAAAAAAAAAAAAAGAAAGAAAGATAGTTTCAGTTTTCTTGGCCGCATCACGTCTCTTGCACACCATTATTTCTCAGTGAATTTCCTCTCTTTACCTTTAGTGCAGTCTTTATTTTTTTACCGTAAGATTCATCCCTGTGAAAGACAAAGCCATAAAGTTGAAATCCCTCTGCTTTCACAGAAGTGAGGCACAAGCTGATGACCTCTCTCTGTTCAGTTCTGCAGGCTGAGTAGACCTACTTTTTCTCAAGTCCGCTCAGTGGTTTCAGCTCACTGAAAGCCTTGACCAAGTGCCATTTGTAGAGACATTTTTCTTTCAGGGATAGCATTCACTAGCAAATGAATCTGGAGCGCATGGGAGTGAATGACTGTCAATCAATGGGCCACTAAAACGTTCCCAAAATAATCGAGGTTATGGTTAGAGTGTTGCAGTACTGTCGTTACGATCTCTTCCAACTGTTTTCCCCAAGGACATTTCCTCTATTTCGACGGCTCAGAGGACCAACTATGTGCGAGTCTTCTGCTTGGCTCTTCCTGGGGCTCCTGAGTTGCATAACCAGCTTTATCTCCAGATCTCACAGGCTCCTGCTACTAAACCTTGCTGCTTTTCCAGGGAACTGCTTCTTCTCACACTGTGACCCCATGACTCAGTTTCTAAGCCTGATTCCCCAAGCCATACATGTCTCCTCCTGCTATTTTTCTATCTAAATGCCTAATGGTCACTGAGTTGTGCTCTGTAGATTCTACTTCTAGACAGTCTCTGGGACCTGAATGTGGTCTCCATCCCTTTAGGAACATTGAATTTGCAAAATAGAAACAAAGCCTGAGACAGCTTTCAGAGCAACGCTCTAACCATTTTACCACACTGCCTTTCTAAGGAGACTGCAGGACATGAGCTCTTACGATGTGATTGTAGTAATGTGAGTGCAGTCCTAGAGAGCAGGAAAGATTGGAAGAGAGAGATCCTGGAGGTAAGAAACATACTATGCTGGACACTTGCTGAGAATGACTTTTTCCTGGCCCTTAGTCGGGCTGCCCAAACTGAGTATCTCTCTATGATTATGAGTAGATGTGTACAACAACTTCTACGGTTGTTGTAATCATTGCCTACAGATGCTATTAATCTGCAGAAAGAAATAGAGACATCTTCTTCTAAGTCACTTCCAGGAAGGAAGGAAGGAGAAAAAGAATGACAGGTGTATTATCAACATTTTTTATTAGCATTATGCTTTATACTGGCTGTGACAATCATTTCATGACTCAGTGGAGTTTAAGCAGAAACATGTACTAATGTGCAGAAAATAATCTTTTTTCTTAGGTCATTGTATCAGCAAAAAACAAGCTCTTTTATGTTTGAGAAAGAATATGAGTTCGTATATGTGAGAGAAAATATATTTGTGCCTGAGAATATGTATGTGAGAGTATATGTGCATATTTACATAGATATGCAACAGTTAGTGTAGCAATGCAATATATATAACATATGCAATATATAATATGTTGATATAAATTATTAAAGTTATATAAGAATTTTATAATTATTTATTTATAAAGTGAAAGTCAAAGACAAGGTTAGTTGATAGAACAGAAATACCCCTATCAGTCAAGGTCAAACTCCTAGCAAACCCTCATCTCCTTTGAGAAAACTCAGTGTCCAATATAAGCAAAAGCTTCTGCATGCATGAAACACTTTACAAAACCACTTCACCAGGTGATTTTCTCTCCCTCTTAACCCTTGTTCTCTAAGGCAATTATGAAGCATGTGCTTTTGTAACATGCTTAGCCATGTGGTTTCCCATTCTACAAAAAATTAGAAGTGGAATTTCAAAAGAACAAAGGGTAGAAGTCATTAAACTCGGCAGAAAAGCTGCTTGATGTGGCCAGAGGCACCAAGGGGCAAGTTTACTATGCTGCCATCCAGAAAGGGGGTCCTTGTGGGGGAGGGGTGATTAAGTATAGATACCTGGAGAGTCATGCCGAGGATCCTCTACTTAAGAAGTCAGAGAAGGAATAATATATTTTTAAACAATGTTTACATCAGATAGTTAAATTGTTAAAGCTTTTATATTTGAATAGAGGGTTATAAAAGTAGCTGGTGGGAAATAACTTATTACTAAAACTGAAGCCCAGTGATGACTATGGCTGAGGGTTCCACTGGAAATGGCAAGTGGAGTGCGGCAGGATGGTGGGCTGAGCAAACGCAATGCCTTCCCAGCTCTCCATGGACCCCAAGTCCTCATAAGTGGCAGAAAAATGACACCTTGTAAAGATTAAAATCATAAGAGCATGAGGAAAGAGGGGTGACATGGAGAAGCCCTTAAGTTATGAGAAATTTTTGGAAGATAGAAAGCAGATGGAGTGGTGTTGAAAAGAACCAAGGAAATCACAGTACAACATGCACACAGAAAAAGTGTGAGAGGATAATAAGAGAACTGCAGGAAACTTGAACACAGTGTCAGTGATTACAGACATCAGAGGGGCCTTGGATGGACACACAGGTAGTTAAGGGGCTGTGTGCAGAGTGCTGACCCAGTAGCTACCAGACTGTATTCATCTAGCTCTCCCTCATTAGGGACAAGAGGATGTGCAAAAACACTAGGTGTGGGGGGCAGTAAAATAAAAAAAGAAGCAAAAGAAAGAGACAGAACACTGACCCGAGAGGGGATAGGAAGTTCATGATGAATTTCTAAACTTTCTAGCTCCTGCAGTCTTCTGAGGGGCTTAAGATAATGTTAGGTTTCCAAGGCTATCGCTCTTCCAGTGAGTTTGTTTGGCCCCTTTGTCAAAGATTATGTGGCTGAGTGCGTTTGTGGTTGTGGCTGTGTCTTCTTCCAGTCTGTTCCACTGATCCTCTGGTCTGTTTTTTTTAGCCAGAACCATGTTGATTTTATTACAGTAGTTTTGTAATATAATTTCATGTCAGGGATTGTGATTCCACCTGACTTGTCTTTGTTGCCCAGGATTGTTTTTGCTATTCTGGGTCTCTTCTGGTTCCAGATGAATTTAAGGCATGTTTTCTCGAGATCTGTGAGGTATGCTAATGGCAGTTTAATGGGGAATTGCATTGAATCTGTACAACAATTTTGGTAGTATGGCCATTTTCACAATGTTAGTTCTTCCTATCCATGAGCAAGGAATATTTTTCCATTTACTGAAATCTTCAATCTCTTTTTTCAGAGAACTGTTAGATCTTTTCACTGAATAGATCTTTTGCTTCTTTTGTTAGATTGATTCCTAAATATTTCAATTTCTTGGATGTTATTGTGAAAGGTATGGTTTCTTTAATTTCTGTCTCAGTCTGTTTGTTGTTTGTGTATAGAAATGCCATTGACTTTTGAGTGTTGAGTTTGTATTCAGTTACGCTACTGAATTTGTTGATTAATTCAAGGAGTCTTCTTGTGAAGTTTTTGTTGTCTTCCATGTAGAGTATCATGTCATCTGCAAATAGTGATAATTTCACTTTTTCTTTTGTTGTCTTTATTCAATTTATTTCTCTTTCTTGTTTAATTGCTCTGACTAATGCTTCCAGAACTATGTTGAATAGAAGTGGTGACAGTGGACAGCCTTGTCTTGTTCCTGATTTTAAAGTGAAAGCTTTTAGTTTTTGTCCATTTAGTATGATGTTGACTATTGGTTTATCATAGATGGCTTTGATCAGTTTGATGTAAAGGCCATCTATTCCTATTTTCTGTATGCTTTCTATCATGATAAGTATTGGACTTTGTTGAAAGCTTTTCCTGCATCTATTGAGATGATCATATGGTTTCTGTCTTTGGATCTATTGATATGGTGTATAACACTTATTGGTTTGCATATATTTAACCAATCCTGCATTCCTAGAATGAATCCAACTTGATCATGGTGTATGATTTTCTTGATGATTGGCTGCATTCTATTTGCTAGTATTTTATTGAGTATCTTTGCATCTATATTCATTAGGGAGATTGGTCTGCAGTTCTTTTTCTTGGTTGGATCTTTCTCTGATTTTGGTATCAGTATAATACTTGCCTCGAGAAATGAGTTAGGGAGAATTGCTTCCTTTTCAATTTCACTGAAGAGTTTGAGGAGTGTTGGCATTAAATCTTCTCTGAATTTCTTGTAGAATTCTGCTGTGAATCCATCAAGGCCTGGGCTTTCCTTTGTTGATAAGTTTTTAACCACATTTTCAATCTTATTAATTGGTATTGGGTTGTTCAGGATTTTTATATCTTCTTGATTCAACTTTGGTATTTGTATATGTCTAGGAATTTGTCCATTTCTTCTGAGTTTTCTATCCTATGAAAGTTAAGATTTTCACAGTAGGTATTAATAATCTTTTGAATTTCTGTAGGATCTGTAGTGATTTCATCCTTTTCATTCCTTATTGCATGAATTTGAGTTTTTTTTCCTTTCTTTTTTGATAAGGTTGGCTAGGGGTTTATCAATTTTATTTGTTCTTTCAAAGAACCAACTGTTTGATTCATTTATTTTTCTGTAGGGTTTTCTTCATCTCAATTGCATTAATTTCTGCCCTGATCTTTATAATCTCCTCCCTTCTTTGGGCTCTGGGTTTGACTTGTTCTTCTTTTTCTAAAAGTTTGAGGTACAGCATTAGGCTATTTATTTGTTCTCATTCTGTTTTCCTTATGTCTGAGTTCACCACTATAAATTTCTCTCTGAGGACTGCTTTAATTGCATCCCACAGATTCTGGTAAGGTGTATTTACATTTTCATTGCTTTGTAGGTATTTTTAAGTTCTTCTTTAATTTCTTCTGTGACCCACTGGTTGTATAGGAGATTGTTATTTCATTTCCAAGTGTTTATGGGGATTTTGGAGTTCCTTTTGTCAATAATTTCCAATTTCATTGCACTGTGGTCAGATAATATGCATGGAATAATTTCAACTGTTTTGCATTCCATGACAAAACTTCCATGGTAAAATTCATGACCACCAAGCCAGCACTCCAAAATGTTCTGAAGGATATTCTAGAAAGAGATAACAAAGACTAAAACTTCATGAATCCCAACAGAATGAATCTACCAGGCCAGACAAGTAAATAAACACAGGGGAAAGACAGAACCAACAACAGGAAAATAAGATGACAAGGATAAATCAATATATATCAGGTATAACCATCAATGTAAATGGTGTCAACTCACCAGTCAAAAGAAACAGACTCGCAGAATGGATCCAGAAGCAAAATCCACCAATATGCTACATAGAAGAAACATATTTAACTCAAAAAGAAATTCATAGACTTGAAGTCAAAGGATGGAAAACAATATTCCATGCAACGGGAACCCTGAAAAAAGCAAGAGCAGCTATTCTATTTGCAGACAAAGTGGATTTCAAGCCAAGACTGATCAAGACAGACAAAGAATGTTACTTCATCCTTGTTAAGGGAAAAATCCAAGTGGAAGAAAAAACAATCATAAATATATATGCGTCAAATACCAGTGCACCCAACTATATAAAAATATTGAAGGACATGAGAATCAAATAAGTACTAATATAATTGTAATTATTATATTAGTGGGATCTTAATACTCCCTGTCTCAAATAGATCACCTAGACAAAAAATCACCAAGGAAGCATCAGAACTAAACCAAACTTTTGAACAAATGGACTTAGTAGATATCTATGGACTGTGCCACTCCACAACATGAAAATAAACTTTCTTCTCAGTTGCACATGATGTTCTCCAAAACAGACACATACTAACTCATAAAACATGCTTCAGTGAATGCAAAGGATTGAAACTATCCCATGCATATTATTAGACCATATTGCAATGAACATGGAAATCAATGGCAAAAGAAACCACAAGAACTTCATAAACACACGGAAATTAAATAACATCCCCTGAACAACCAATGGGTCACATATGAAATTAAAGAAGAAATCAGATAGTTTCTACAATTAAATGATAATGCCAATACAACATACTTGAACTTATGGGATGCAATGAAAGCAGTTTTATGAGGGAAATTTATAGCAGTGATTTCCCACATAAGATAAACTGAGTGAGTGAAATACACAACATAACGTTAAACTTCAGACTTCTAGAAAAAAAAGAGCAACTCAAGGCTAAAGTTCATACAAGGGAAGAAATTATAAATATCAGAGCAGAAATGAATGCCATGGAAACTAAATAATAATACAAAGAATCAATTAATCAAAGTGTTGATTCTTTGAAAGATTAAATAAGTTTTGACAAATTTTGATTAATTAAGTTTTGACAAACTCTTAGCCAATCTTATCAAAGGAAAAAAGAGACTGAAACCCATGTAATTAAGAATGAAAAGAAGGAAATCACCACAGATCCTGCAGACATCCAGAAGATCATCAGTGCCTATCTCAAGAACATATTATTAGACCATAGTGCAGTGAACATGGAAATCAATGGCAATCTCTAATGTAATCTAATAACATGGTAAACACAGAAGAAATAGACAGATTCCGAGATACATATGAATTACTAAGGCTGAATCAAGAAGATACAAAGTAAATGAAATTAAAGATGTGCTTAAAACCCTGCAAACAAAGCAGCCCAGGCCCTGATAAATTCGCTGCTGAATTCTGTAAGAAATTTAGAGAAGAACTAGTGCTGCTACTTCTCAAAGTCTTTAATGAAACTGAAAGGGAAGCAATACTCCCAAATTCATTCCTGGAAACAAGCATTACCCTGATACCAAACCCAGAGGATTTTTACAATTTATGTGAGTAAATTGCAAAAATATTTAAAAATATTTTATTAGTTGTTATTTATTTCTTTATTGTTGTGGTACTAGGGATTGAACACAGGGCCTTAGCAAAAAATTATATCAGCAGTCCTTTTTATTTTATTTTATTTTATTTTATTTTGAGACAGGGCTTCACTAAGTTGCCAGATTGCCGTGACTGGGGTCAAACTTGCAATCCTCCTGCCTCAGCCTCCCAGAAGACTTGGATTGCAGACTTTTGTTACCATGTCACTTTATATATATATTTGGTACTGGGAATTGAACTCAGGACCTTGTGCTTGCCAGGCAGGTGCTGTGCTGCTGAGCTATATCCCTGGCCCCTTAAAATATATTTTTAGAAAAGAAAAATTACAATTTCTTCTTCCAGCAATAACAAAAAATAGAAAATTCTTATACTGCCACTTAAAAACCCAGTTACAACACTGTCAAAAGAAATCTCCATACTAGCAGCTCTCATGCCAGACCATACTTGAATGACCCAGAAGTGACCTTGGCTAGAAGAAGGCTCACAACCTCAGGTGGGCAGACAATGGCTCCACCTCAGGACCCGGAACCTGTGAGTGGAAGAGGGTTTGTGAGGATGTGATTAAGAATCTTGAGGGAAGGAGAACTAGAATTATAAGAGAAAGGCTGATTAGCCACAAAGAGATTGTGCTTGTAAGGGGGAGAATTAGACATAGAGAAGCCCAAAGGAGGAGAGAGGTGAGGATCCAGGCAGTGTAGGTGGCAAGGAGCTCACAGGAAGCCGAGGGATGCTGGCTACCTCCAGAAGCTGAAAGAGGCCAGAGAATTTCACGAGAGCCTCCAGAGGGAGCATGGCCCCACAGATCTCCAGAGATCCTGGGAATGCAGTTTTGTTTTCAGCCACCAGGTTTGTAGACTTTGTCACAGCAGCCACAGGAAACTCACTGGACACCACTGTCCCCACACAGATTACATGACATGTCAACTCTGTCCCTCCTGTCTGTGCACCATGACAGTGCCTCCCAGGATCTGGATTGCAGGTCAGTGATGATTTTCACAACTAACATTGGATTGTCTAGTTTTTATTCCCCAAACTACGTGGGAAAGTATGTGTTCCTCACCTGCTTTTGCCACACCTCAGCCAATGGCTGCAGTCATCTTGCAGACATTCTAGAACTCATACTTTCTATTCCCCTCCATGCACCAGATTTAGATAACAGAGACTGGGGTCAGGGGTTGCCACGATGGGTGTTGGTCAGCAAAAAAATCAATGATGATTCAAAAGAAGAACTTCATAGTTTAAGTATGAAAAAGGTTCTCTTTCCCTTAGTATATTTGAAGTATAACAGTCATGCTTCAAATAATTGTTGATAAAAGGAGAGAAAAAGCAAATATATAACACTAAGAACTAAAAACAGGATAAAGAGAAGTTTAAGAAGAAATAAGTAAACATACAGAGATGAGGGTCAGTGGTGGCGACTGTAGCATAGTGTTTTCCCTGTCAGATTCAAACATCTGTATTGTGCCCACACTCCAAGACTTTGTCTGGACTTCTCATCTTTCTGGGAGAGATGGGATCAAAGGGCTGAATTAGTAACTCCCTATACAGGCCAGTGTTATGAGTGAGTTTGAATAACCTGCCACCCTATGTTCTGTGATGGCGGTACCCTCTCCCTTTGCTTGTCTTCATGTTTTAGGACCTCTTGTGTTGCCATCAAACTGACCAGACATTTATAAGGAAAAATATTAAAACATTTGTGAAACTGGTCAAGGGCCTATCCGTTGCACTAGGCCACTGCCTCATTAGGAAGTCGTGTTGTTCAATGCCATTTTTCCATCTTCCTACCCTCATGCACCTTCAGACATTCTTGGCCACTCCAAAAGTACACATGAGAACTTGGTTTATGGAGTGAAATATCAAAGCAGAGGTGTAAATCATTACATGAGAAAGGAAAATTTGGGATGAGGAGTTGGTTTTTGTCTTTGAGAACTTGCCTTTTTGCTTCTCTACTATGACCTTTAAAGAAAAGCCTTAGAACTTTTTTTTTTTGTACAGGGAATCGAACTCATGACATTGTGCTTGCCAGGCACGCGCTGTGCTGCTGAGCTATAACCCTGGCAGCCTTAGAACTTTAAAAGTAAAAAGACTAGAAAGGATTTGGGGTTATCCCACAGGTTCATTATTTATGTATTTAGTTGTGAGAACTGAAGTCCAGGGAGGCCATGTGCTCCATCCTGGGCTGCTCCTCAACCACGTCTCTGTCTCAGGAGGTGAAGAAAGCACAAAGACAAGGACAGCAAAGGAGCCAAAAGCTACAAAAGGCTTCATGTGTTGCATAATTTAAGAAAAAAAATTACTCAATCTTATTGTCTTTTAATCTGTCCACTTCCTCTTAGGCTGTAAATATCTAGTTTCTTCGTGCTCAGAGACAAAGGCATATAATTCCATGGGCTCTCTCTCATTTTAGATAATGAAGTATGGGACCATTTCCAGTTCCTTCCTTAGTAAGTTGGGTATTAAACCACTTTGCCAAGGACCTTCTTGTATGCTTTCGCAAAAATATCAACCAAAACTAGGCAAAAGCACCTTTCTTTTTTTAAAAATTATTTTAAAGAGTAAAAGAAGGATAACATTACTATAGGGGGGCTTACTGAATTACAGACAAAGTGGTAGGAAATTATCAATGGTTATTGTTTTACATATTGTTCAAGATAGTTTCTCAGGAAAACAAATAGACAAATAATAGTGAGTTACAGACAAAAGTGGTAGGAGATTATCAATGGTTGTTTTACTATACTTTGGTATCTTCAAAGTGGTTTCTACAGAAAATAAATAGAGCTATACGTGAGTGACTGATTGAAAAAAACACCTTTCTTAGATGCCTGATTACAGATGTTAATCTTGGTTACAGTTATAAAAAAAATCTGGGGATAATTGCCAATTTGGGAAGAAAGATTGGGTTTGGAAGAGAACCAGACTGTTCAAGACACTTCTTTGGCAGTTTCATCTGTTTTTCTTTGAGTTTTAATTTTGCTTTTTAATTCTTCAAACAAAGGCAACTGGATTTTGATTTTGGAGCTTATTCGGACAAGTTTGGCATACACAGTTGCTGGCTTAATTTTTTTATTGACTGTAGATTTTACAGCCTTCCCTCCAGCCTTCCTCACAGCACCATGTGTAGTTCTAGGTTATCAGGATGGGAGTATTTTGCAGGAACCCCAAGCCATGACCAGAGTATTTTCTTCTGTTGCGATGCTTGTCTCTTCTGCTGGTGCAGCTGCCTGACTAGGAATTGTCAATATATTTAGAGTTGGCCATCTGACACCCACAGAAGATGCTTTACTGACAAGCAGACACTGACTGTAATTGTCACAGCCACCATATCCTACAGCTGGTGTTCATCCAGCCTTAGTGCCAACAGCCCACCAGCATGCCGTTTGGCCCCTGGAGAAGCAATGCTTACTGTCATCTAGCTTGAGCAGCGTCGTGGTGGCTCCTGAGTATAGGAACGCCTGTAGAAAGCCTGCTGCAGTAGGACACAGCCCTCAGCATCTCCAGCATCTCCAGTAAAGGAACAGATTGGCCCAGATCCTATTCTCGTGTGTTTCTATCTTGGAGTTAAATTGACCTTTTCAGAAACAGCACCTATTTCCAGGTCAACAAGTGAGCATCCACTAACTAATGAGTTTACTATGAACCTCTAGTGAGTTAACTAACGGAAACAGCACATTATGACCTCAGCTCTTATGTGTCATCTGCTACCCAACCAGCACATTAACTAACTACAGGTCCCTATGAATAACTAGTGACCTTCTGCCACATGACGACCCTTCTCTGAATGTCATGCTGACACTGAAATTTCCACAGGAATTTTCCAGTCAACTAAACTGAAAGAAAAGGATTTTCCCTGGAGTGCATTTCCTAGTCTGGAAACTCTCAGGTTGTCAGGATACCTGGAAGGACTCTAAGTAGTTTGCCTCAGTATCCAGAGGCCTGGAGCAAGGGCCACCCTTCTCCTTCTGGGTGCTGCTGTATGGCCCATCTGACCACCCTAATTCCCAGATGGAGAAACCATCCTACAGATGTAAGAAGTGGCTGGGTCCACATCATGAAGCCCATGGCACAGTGGAAAGGAATTTATCGTTATGGAAGCATGGCTTCCAGCAAAGAAAAGAAGTAGCAGGATGGGGCCAGAAGAGAATCTAAGGTGGAAGTGGGGACTGGGTTCCAGCAACTCAAAACTTCTTTTATTTTATCTTTCCCATCCCTTCTTTTTGTCCTTATAAGGATCCATTCTGGTTTTCGCCTGTGCCAATTCTTTTATTTTTGCTGTCTTCCAAATGTGAAATGATCTGAGCCCAAACGGTCAGCGCTGGAGTAAATGGCGAGAAAATCGCTCAGTGTTCTTACCAGATATGGTGTGGATAATGTAAAGCACCATGCTGCTCCGGTCAGTGTTTCCATTCTGGGTCCTGAAATGTTTCTGACTCAAATCAGCTCTCATCAGTGCAGCTGGACTGGTGATCTGTGGCACCACATGGGGTGGGGGGCAGATGGCATCTCACTGCACCTCTGTGTACTTTCTGGGCCTTTCCTTCCCTGTTCTCTGCCACTCCCACCAACAGCCCACATCCAGCTAAGTGGTTGCAGCAGCTGTGCACAGACCTTGCCCAGAAAAGAAAAAGTGCTTTTGCTTTTGGCCTAAGATAAATTTTTCTGAGCAATAAACCAACCCATCCTTTTGGCAAGTGGGGATCCTGTTTGTATGAGATTATTCTTTTTGTCCTTTCACATTTTTCCAACAGTGAACCTAAAGGGCAACCTAAATAGGATGTCACTGTCGGATGAAATTGTTTCACCCTATTTCACTGATTAGTAGGAGGCTGAAAATGTATAGTAGGCATCAAAAGTAGCACAGACCACAACTAAGAGGCAAATCTGAGGGGTGATGGATGCTAATTCCACAGTTGAAGAGAAGAGTTTGAGCTTCTGGGAATCAGCACAAGGAGGGCACCTCACTGGGATGGACCAGAGAGGGCGGGTCAGATGAGCTGGGCAGAGGGCAGACCCAGCTTCTTGTTCTCCAGGCTTCCTGTCTCTTGTTGGCACAGGCTCTAAGTGGCGAAAGCCATGAATATGTCTCATTTCCTGCAATGGAGGCTTCATAGTTGGTTGTTTTTTTTCCTGGAACATTTAATGAAGCTTTTTAGATTCTTCCTTCTAAAAAGCCTCTGAAAAGTCCACTTACCTGCAGTGATGAGGAAACTTAATGAAATTAGGGATGTTGTGTGCATTGCTTTTTTTTTTTGCTCCATTTCATGTACTCTCAGAAAGTGCCAGTGTGTCATCAGCCTGCAAGAACCCTGACCACAGGCAGTTGGCTGAAGTGTGGCTGGATGACCTGGGCCAGCATCTGAGGTCTTGGTTTGTGCCTCTGTGAAGGTCACCCTGGGGGGCACTTGCTGCTTGCTCATAGGACATAAGCGCTGTGCACCAGCAGCCACAGGCACGCCCTAAGTCATAAGACCTGGAAGACGTACAAAAGTCCTAAGTCATTCAAATTTGCAAGAGCTTTGGAAGAGGCGAGGTGCTGGGGAGACCTGTTCTAAAATCTAAAGGGAGAAAGCTGGTTTGAGAAAAATTTAAGAAATTGTAATTACAGCTTTAACATTTCTCTTTGTAAGAAAATGCCCACCCTATCTGAGAGGTCCAGTTTACAGCACTGTTTGTGTTTAAGATGAGCAGTGCGGACTGATTGGCATGTGCCCACACCCCCAGAAGCCTTCTGAAGGCAACTATATTGCCAGTGTTGGTTCTCAGCCACGGTGAGATTTGGGTCCCAGATTGGCCTGGTCTAGTAGGCCACACATGAGCTCTGAGTCCTCTGGGCTGGAAAAGCACCAGTGGGCGGGGGGCTCCCTGGTGCCAACAGCACCAAGTGCATACTTGTCCCCCAGGATCCCTGTCTCTTGAGCACGCTTTTGACTCCACTTTCTGGTACAAAACCATTAACAGGAAAAGGGGTAATTTGTTGAGAACTATTTATTCAGTAATCTTTTTCCTTAACTGTGTTTATGCTGTTTCAAAATATCAGAAGGCAGAGGGCAAGGAAGCCATCCTCTGAAATACTTTCTCCAACCTCCTGTCTAGTGGACATTTTTACTCTAAGCGATCATACCATCATCTTATTTCAGATTGCACTTTGCTGTTGATCTAGTCCAGACTGTTACTTCCTATCACTCACCCTAAAATTTCCTGCTGTGCTGAGTCGGATAATTCCTCAACCTATACTTAGATGAGAACAGGGACCCACAGCCCATCTAACTTCATGTTTGCAAAGCCAGAGCCAGCATCTGAAAGCCAGATCACCTTCCTCTGCTCTGGAGTCCAAGACTGTCCCATATCCACCAACTTGCTTTATGAGGCTCTCACACGGGGCACAGCCTGAAAGCATGTGCATACATGTATTTGTTGGGTTTCTCATCATTGGAATGCAATAGTTGACATCCATAACTTAAAGGAGAGGTTTAATTTGGTTCATAGTTCTGGGGATTCAGTTCACAGTTGGTTGGCTCCAAGGCACAAACATTGCTACAGAAGGGCATGGCAGAGGAAAACTACTCACCTCGTAGCAGCCAGAAAGCAGAGAAAGGGGAGGAGCTGGGAAAGGAGATCTACCCTCTGACCCCTGCCCCCCGAGTGATACTTCCTTTCCAACCAGGACCTACCTTCTAAAAGTATATTTAGTGATGAAATCATCAATGGATTGATCCACTGATGAGTATATCTCCCCCGTGATCCAATAACCTTCCAAAAGCCCCACCTCTGAACACAAGAGACTCTTAGGGAACATTCTAGATCTAAACCATAATAATGCACTTTATTACTGTGTGCAGTACAGCAATTCTAACCAAAATCAAGTTAATAATAGACAATACAGATTTCATTTTCAATAATATTTCATTCTAGAGATTTTTACAAATCATTTTCATATTTTCTCCTCTACACTAAATATCCAAAGACTTTCAACATTTCTGCTAAGTCAAATTTTAATTTCGTCAGTCAGTTCTTACCTCTCCCCTGATGACATAACTAACTATACATGACCTTACCAGAGCTGTCAGTCCCCCTGACCAATATCCACAGGGGACCATCCAATGCTGAGGAAAGTGCCAGGACAATTTACTGGTCTCCCATTGTGATGAACGTGTTTATCTGAATCACAGGTTGGGAGAAAATGTTGAACAAGGCTTTTTTATTCACCATATTTGTATGTAAGAGGCAGCTGAAACAAAATCTGGGTGCTGTTCAATTGGAACTTGGTGGACATTACAAGAGTGGGGGACCACAGTATCCAATGCTGTAACTGAAAATAGTACTGGCCCCCAAATCCTGAGACATGTGCTTTTCTGCCATTCTTCTGAATCTTATTGCTATGTTTTCTTTCAATTTGCTTTTAATCTTAAAACCTAGGACAAAAAGGGGATATGTTTCCATATATATGCAATTAAATAAGACCTTACAGAGCCATACTTAAAATGTTCAACAAATATTTAGACACAAAACAAATTGTCTTAGTAGATTCCATTCTACTCTAATTCTGTTCTTAAGGGATGAAAATAACCTTCAAATTTAGAAATCCAGTTACCCAGACATGCAGGGGGACTGACAGAACCTGAGTACTACCCAGGAGCTATAAATGGGAATTCCTAGCTTCAGTACCCAGAGTATCAGTTGGCAAACAGTTCTCTTTTGGGAATGAAGGCACACCTACCTGCTGTTTTCAATTACTTCTCGTTTGATAAATGGAAGCAACTCATGGAATTTCTGTAAATTCCGTGAAGTGTGGGAAGGAATGTTCAAAAGTGTTTCCACTGTGGGGGGATCATCAGAGGCAGCTGTCGTGGCTGTGGGGGAGGGCCCTGGAAGGTGCTTTGTGTTAATGAAGACATCTTAGGAGTCGGCTTCCACTTGAGGCCTGGGTTTCTTCCAAGTGATTTCTATTTTTTGACTTCTCACTCTTTGTTAGAGCCAAAAAGATGTGTAACTGGGATCTCTGGTGGGAAATTGGTGTTTTCTAAAGCTGTTGCAACCCCAGGAAAGATAGCTAATGGCTCATTAGACATGTCTGTGTATGTTGTTTTTTGTGTTTATTTGTTGGTTTTGGTCCCTCATATCATTTTTTGGGATTGAATCCAGGGATGCTCTACCACTAAGCTAAATCCGCAGTCCTCATTCATTTTTATTTTAAGATAGTCTCACTAAATTGCCCAGACTGGCCTTGAAGTTGCAGTCCTCTTGTTTTAGCCTTCCTAGTAGTTGGGATTATACGCATGTACCACCATACCCAGCTGGCCCCTTGTGTTGAATAGCATAATACCATACTTATGTTTCCCTTCTGAGAATGGACTGCCGAGTGAATAAGGAAAAAGAGCAGACTCTGTGAGACCTTAGAACCTCGCAGATAGCAAATGCAGAGTGAACACACCTTGGAACCACAGAGTCCTGGGTTTGGGAAGATGCTTGGGCTGGCGTGCGGCAGCCAGGGGAGCTATGACCCAGGGAGGCCACGTGGCAGACACAACTAACCAGTGGCTGAGTCACAACTGGAAGTGCGTGCTTTCCAGAGCCACCATGTTCCCGTCAAGAAAGCACACTGCTTCTTCCATTCATGAGAAACATGGGAAGCAGGCTGTGGTCTGACCTTGGAAAGAAATACCTTGAAAGACTCAAAACAATGCCATCAGCCAATGCCATCCAGTTCCCAACTAGTTCTTGTTGACTGTGCTTATGGGACAAAGAGGGGAAGTGGGGAGGGCTTCAGATAGAAGAAAGAGTGTGTGGAAAGAACTATAGGATGTGAGTGCAGATCCTCTTTGAGAACTACTGGGACTCCATCTTGCTGACAGCCAGGATGTACACAGTGACTCTCCTGGGGGCCAAGCTGGATGGAAGAAGGGCTCCAATCATGGGAAGTTGGATTGGAAGGTTGGGAGTTACACTTTACCTCAGGCAGGAGCATCAAGGATGAGGAAAAAGGACCTGGTCAGATATTCATGAAGCAGAAGTAAACAGGAACTATTGATTTCTTGCAATATGTCCAAATTGCCTTCCCAGTGACATGATAAATCTAACCTATCCTGTACAGTTTTGGTAGTCTTTGTTTTAAAAGATACCTCAATTTGCTAGGCATGGTGATACCTTCTGTAATTCCAGCTACTTGGGTGGCTGAGGCAGGAGGGTCATGAATTTAAGACTAGCTGGGGCAACTTTGAAGGATTCCAGCTCAAAAAAAAAAAAAAAAGTGCCAAAATCAGTTTCTTCAATAAAGAAGTGTGACTATAAGATATATAAACAATTACTTGTTTTCAATCTTGGTCATATCATTTTAGTTTAGATTGAACAAATCTTATTAAAGCAGATATATCATGTTCAAGTAAAGTCATATATTATTGTAATATTGGTTGAATTTTGCCTCAATGCAACAGTAGGTGAGTTAGATGCAGTTAGAAGCTTCTATATCTCAGAGCAGAGATGCTGTACCAGGCAGGAGATGTTCTGCTCCAACAGGGAGATGGCACTTCCCATGTTTTTCTTGATAATTTTTTTGCAAGATTAACATAAGCAATTGAAAGGGAAACTGGAATTAGCATATTGAGGGATCGTGTATTATTTATGAGATGGAAATCAAACTCCTATATAATCAAACTCATTCAGGCTCACATAAAGCCTTTTCCATCTTGTATAGACACAATTTCTATAACAGGTAATTTATACATTCCCAAAGCACATTAGCCTCTCTGAAATCCAGCTTTACCATCCAGGAGTATAAGACATCGTCCCAACCTGAGACTTCCCTCCGTCACAATGGCACTACTCAAGATGTACCTCCAGAAGTGATACGCAGGCAATAGCACCTGCAGGCTGAATTGGAGCTGGGCCCTTCATGCTGGAAGCTGGCAGTTCCTGAAAGATCCTGTCAGTAATCAGCCTTCCACTCATGCTTGGCTCTGGCTTGGCCAAATTTGTAACCTGCTTGGCATCTCTAGCTAGCTCCCTTGGGTGTCCTGGTTTTACTATCCTCTCTGTCACCCTGTCCCTCCATGGAAGCATGGCCCTGGTGCTTATGAATTGCTTTACTTAAGCCTTGCATCGTTGCTCCTTCTGAGCATTGTCCAGCTTCCTCAAAGAAAGGTGCTGCAAGGCCAAGTCAAGGAGCATCCCGCTGTACACAGGTGATGGCGTGCACACAGTGGGCCCACATGAGTCTTGCTGGCCGCTGACACGGAGATTCCACACATACAGGGATTTGGGTTAGTTTCTTGGCTATGGTGTTCCCAGTATCTAGACAGGGCATGAAAATAGTCAGTGCTCAGTAAACACATACTGAGTGACCAAAGTGAATGATTTTATATATTAAGTTCTTAAGAAATAAAACCTTTATATTTAAAAGCATTTAATTTATCTTCTCCCCAGTGAGGCCTGTTTTGGTGTCAGGATTAAAAAACTATTAACATCTTCAAAATTATGATGCTATTTTCATAAATGCAAATATTCATTTACAAATGTTTACCTAGCATATATACATATATATGTGTCTGTTAATGATACATGCACATACATACATATATATGTATGCAGAGCAGGGAGAGTGAGAGATATTACCACATGTTACCAAGTATTTTCTATATGTCAAATGCTGTTAAATACTTTGTATTTTCTCACTTAATCCTCATGACAAAGTCTGGGGGTAGATTTCAGTAACCCTAATTTTTCCTGCCAATTAAGAAATCAAGGCTGGGGATCTAGAGAATTGGATAACCATTACACAAATGTTATTTTTAATGCTTAACTTCTAGATTTTAAGTCTTAACCCATCTGAAATTGATATGGTTATGAGGTTCAAGTTCATGGCTTTGTGTCATACATCTATCTGTGTAGAAAATCAATCATTTTCATCAGATTCCTCAAGTGGTTCATTACCCTTAATGTAGGCAAATTTGCTTTTGTTACTGTGGCAAAGTAAGGAGGGCAAGTGCCACGACATTGCACAACTCAGGAACAAGTTTACGGGGCAACCATGGGAAGAGACACCTGGTGCCCTGTCCTCTTGTCATGGCCTGGGGCACCATGAGACACCCTAGTGCTTGTATCAGATCCATTCATACGTGGCTGTGACTGGCAGATTCACTTTCTCCCCTTCTCCATCCACCCTTACATCAACAGGAAAAGAAAATTCTATATGCAAATTCTACGAAAATGGAATAAAAAACTACAGGGAATGTTTAAATTTTAAAAAAACTATTACAGTAAAAGACACGTTGATGTTAATCCCCCTCAAAACACTTCCTGTTCCTTTGGATACAGGGATCCTATCTTTCTCGCCACTTTCTTTTTTATTTTTTTATTTTTTTTATTTTTTATTTTTATTTTTTTTAAAATTTTTTTATTTTAAAGAATAAAAGAAAGATAACATAATAATAGGGGGGACATAGCAAATTACAGACAAAATGGTAGGAAATTATCAATGGTTATCATTTTACATATTATTATCTACAAAATAGTTTCTCAGGAAAACAAATAGACAAATAATAGTGAGTTAGAGACAAAAGAGGTAGGAGATTATCAAGAGTTGTTGTGCTATACTTTGG
>NW_004955492.1:6320532-6423060 GCF_000276665.1 Chinchilla lanigera | reverse complement strand
CATGGCTCCCCATGCGCTGGGGGCCCACCCTCCAGGAGCCAGCAGGCAGGAAGCTAGCCAGCCGGAAGACTGGCGCTCCCCACCCATGGCTCCCTGTGCGCCGGAAGCCCTCCTTCAGGGGAACCACAAGGTTGGGAGTGAGTTGTCGGTCCAAAGACCCAAAAAACCGGCTCTCCCTGCCCGAGGATCCCCGTGCCCTGGGGGCCCACCCTCCGGGAGCCAGCAGGCAGGAAGCTAGCCAGCCAGAAGGCTGGCGCTCCCCACCAGCGGCTCCCTGTGCGCCAGAAGCCCTCTTTCCGGGGAACCACCATGCCGGGAGTGAGTCACCGGTCTGAAGACCGGTGTTCCCCGCCCGAGGCTCCCCGTGTGCTGGGGGCCCACCCTCCGGGAGCCAGCAGGCAGGAAGCTAGCCAGCCGGAAGACTGGCGCTCCCCACCTGTGGCTCCCTGTGTGCAGGAAGCTCTCCTTCCGGGGAACCACCAGGCCAGGAATGAGTCGCCGGTCTGAAGCTTTCTCGCCACTTTCTGAAGCAGTACTAGACGACCTCTCTAGTGAGTGTTTTCAGTTTCTCTGTTGTGGCTCCCTTGATGACTTCAACTGCTTCAGAACATTTACCTTTTATGGTCATTTTGACTTTGGAGCACAACCAGAAGTCACACTGTGTCAGATGTAGTAAATAAATTGAATGAGGACACTTTGTAATATTTTTACAAGCCTGCCTTTTCATTGGATGGCACTTGGCCATTCACTATGATCACATCTCACAAAGACACTCAAGAAAGATGACTTCCATAACTGCTTCAGAAAGTGGTGAGAATGCCAGGATATATGTATTTGAAGGGAGAGGGAGTACAGTGAGGGTAACTGATGACAACATGTCTTTTACTGTAATAAATTGTTTAAAATTTAAGCATTTGCTATATATTTTTATCATACTTTGTACACTCAATGTATTTTGTAAAAAAGCCAATCAAAAAATTCTAAATTGTCTTTTCTTTAAGAAACAGAGAAATATTTCTTGGATATAAAATATATTTTAAAACAACAGCTAGGTTTGCATTTGACGGCTATAAAGCAAAACAAATAAAACCCTGAGTGCTCCAGGTCATTGGAGACAAAAGGAAGAAACTCTTCTTTGCCATTAGTTTTTAACATTGTTTTGGAATTTCAGGTCAATACAATAAAACCTGACATAAAAATAAGAGATAGAAAAATAGTTTTGGAATAGTAATAACAACAATTGGATCAATATTTTCAGATTAAGCTTGGCATTTTCCAAGTGTAAAGCTATGTTGTTTGCACTGCATCTTTTCTTGAGCTGCTATAACAAAATATCTTAGACTGAGTGAATGTAGAAAACAGAATTTATTGTTCATAATTCTCGAGGGTAGGAAGCTCCAAGCACCAACAAATTTAATGTCTTCAAGGCAGAAGCAGTGTCTGGTTGATGTCACCTCCTGCATCCTCACATGGCGAAAGATCCAGCTCTTTGGGTTCTTCTTGTAGGAGCACTAATCCCCCTCACTAGGTCTCCACCCTCATAACTCAATCACCCCTAAGGTCTCCACTTTAAATACCATCACCTTGGTGAGTAGGTGTCAACATATGAACCTGGGGGGGGCGTGCACTAACATTTAGAGACCCATTCCTCCATCCAACTGCCTTGCTGGGGTTGGAACTGGAGGTAGCGAAGCTAGCCTGGCTCCAACTCGTTTGTTCGAGTTCCATTTGTTCTCCCTCCATTCATGTTCACCTCCCCTCCCTGTGGCCTTGTCTAGTACAAGTCCTTTGTTCTTCATATACTCTATGTTCTTAGTTTTGTTTTCTACTTGAACCTGCACTGATCCATGGTTTGGGGCTGAGGAAAGAACAGCTCCTTAAGGATTGCTTTTATGAATTAACTTTGGGTTCTATGGAATTTTCTGATTTGATTTAAAGGCATTACTAATTCTATTTCCTGTGGTCAGAAGTTGCTGGTAGCCATGGGGTGCAGTGGCAAAACAATCAGGTAAATCAGCAACTGTAGATACCTGCAAGTTGATAGGAAAATAAGGAGTTTTAAACACAATTTAGCTCTTAAAATTATAGTAACATCTTCACTTTACCAAACTGTAACTTTTCTGAGTTGGAAATCCACCGATAAAACTGTCTGAATCTGATGATTACAGAAAAATTGAAGTGAAGAGAAAAAAAGAGAAAAATTCCCTATAGCTCCATGCTTAGAGACAGCTGTTGTTAACATGTATTTTGTTATGTAGCTTCTGAAAAGTAAGGTAACATAGTATATATTATTTTGAATCAGCTATTTTTCTCACCCCTATTCCCTTCAAAAGAACAGCTCCTGGGAGATCTAGGAATCTGTGCTGAAAAGGTGACAAGTTGCTCAGGAGGTGCATGCTCACCTTGCCTGGGTTGCAGAGGGGACCAAGGGAACCAGGGATAGCACAGGTCAGTTGATGGCCACTAGGGCTGGTCTTGGTGGGGGGACTAGGATGAGGCTAAAGGAACAGTTTATCTATTAATTTGCACCTTTCTGTTGGATTTTAAATTGTAATACATGTTTTTTTCTTTAAGGATAAAAGGTGATAATATATTTTTGAGAAATGAAAAAAGGTCTGAATATTAATATGAGATATGAGGGAAATATGGAGACAAGGCTGGGTTTAGAAGTGTTGGACCCCAAGTTTCTACATTGTCACATTGGTGTGCACTGCTTTAGAATATGTGTCAGGAGTAGACTATGGACCTAAATGGTTCTTCCATTTTATTTTAATGATAGCAATACATACAATTAGAGAATGTGATATATAGAGCAGTATACATAAAAAGATAAAACTCTCCTATAAATCCACACCTAGAACCAGATTCTATTTTACTGTGTATTTTAGCAACACTAACATTACAGGATACACATTATTTTGGATAGATTTTTTCCCCCGTGTAATGCAGTAGGAGCACATTCCCAAAGTTCTTGATTACTTCTTGCATTCTCATTGCTAAACACCTTTATAGCAGCACACTGACGGCTATGCTGTAATTCACTTTCCAGATTCATGGCTTATATTATCATTCTTCCTTTTCTCTTTGCTATTGTAACACATTTGAGGTGGAGAGCTTGGATTTGTATACTCTCTATACAAGGTTTATCTAATTCAGCGGCCATCTAGGCCCACGTAGTCACCCCTGCTAGTTATAAAGAGATTGCCTCACAGGGTTTTTACAAGGCTGGCATGAGTTAATAACATGCATAAAAGCTTTAGCATAACATGTGTCACAATACAAGCACTAGATCAGTAGTAGCTAATTTTATTCAAAATATTGACATAACATGTATGTATAGATTTTTGTGCACATTTATGATGTGTTTGTTCAGATGAAACCTTGGAGGCAAAAGAGCTGAATTAAAAAATTCATAAAATTATTGATAAGTATTGCTAACCTGTTGCTAGTGGCTGTTAGCCATGTAGCAAAGACATTTTGCCTAAGGTATGTGAGCTGGTGTTCATTCCTGTGGTTTGCTAATTACAGTAGTCAACTTTCCCATCACTGGGACACAATACCCAGAACCTACAACTTTAATAAGGGGAAGTTTAAGTTGTTTCACCGTTTCAGAGGATTCAGTCCATAGTTAGCTAGCTGCAAGGCAGGAACATCAAGAAGGATTTGGCAGCATAAAGTTACTCGGTACATGACAGCTGGAAAACAGGGCAGGGCAACAGTGCTGAAGAGCAAGCCTCAGGAACCAAATATAGACTCCAAGGTCATGCTTCCATGACCCATCCAGAAGAGTCCAGAAGCTTCTCCAGGTTCTTCTTAATCCAGCCAATTTGACAATCATGATTAATGGTGTTATGGCATGTGTTTAGGTGTTCTCCCAAAGCCTTATGTGGTCATAGATGGAGCTTTTTCAGAGGTTGCTGGATCTACAGTGTGTGACACTGGAAATGATTCTTGGTGTATTGCTAGGCTGAAGGACACTAGGATTAAGGGTGAGTGGGTTACCCACCCTAGGTAGCCAGGATAAGATATAAGGGACAGAAAGAGTTGTGGTTGTCTTGTTTCTTTTGCTGTCTTACGCTTGCCATGAACTGACTCTCCTCTGAAATTCCCCTCTCCCTGCCTTGGAGCCAGCTAATTATGGACTGAAACATCCTTACACTCTGAGCTAAATAATCCTTTCCCATTTTAACTTTGGGTGTTGGGTATTTTGTCTCAGCAACAAGAAAAGTAACTAAGACAAATGGTCACATTAGTTTTGGATGTTTTAGTTGATTTTAATAGGCCATTGATAGAGCAAAGTTGGCATCTCATTTTAACTTCTGCTTCTTGAATTACCAGGGAAACTGAAGTGGTTCATATGTCATATTAGTGCCACTTTTTAATGTGTTCTGAAGATTGTTTTTGTATTTTATCCTTTTCTCTATTGGGTTTGTCAGAATATTTTTTGTAAGAATTTTTGAAATGCTTGCATAGTCAAATACTAGTACCTTTATGGTTCACTGAATTTAATGGGTGTTTAGTTAAGTCAATTTCACCTTTTTTCTAAGTCCTCAGCATGGAGATATATACCCACAGAGTCCATTGGGGCTTTCAATTTAAGTGTAAAGTTTCTCAAGCACAAAGTCATATGATTAAATCAGTAACCAGAATTTATTAAAAGCAAAGAAGAGTGGATATATTCCCTTAAGCCTAGATTTAGCAGAACCACAGGACAGTAATTTTTGTCATTAAGGAGCTACTTTTTCAAATACTTAAACCCGTGAAGGTCAAACATAAGGAAAGAAATACGAAGTTGCAGACTCTCAAGTGAGAAAATGGTAATCAAATGTAATAATGTCCCATTTTTTTTTTTTTTTTTTTTTTTTTTAATTTTAAGGATAAAAGGAGGGAAACATTAACAGACATACAACATTTTACAACATATCACAAGCACAATACAGACAATACAGAGTTCCAAACAAAGTGGTAGGGAATTAACAATGGTGGTTGTATTACATATTGATATCTTCAAAGTGGCTTCTCATGAAAACAGATATAGACATGCAATACTGGTCAACCAAAGACTCATTGACAGTTTCTTTCAGCATAGAAACAGCAGATAGAAGAACAACCATGTTAGTCCCATTTGTTCTTAATTTCAGTATTGCCTGCTTCATCTTAAAGATATCCAATTTCTAAGCTACAGAATCATGAATCAAATTATATTTTTTTACTGCTGAAAACCTTATCTGGAGTACCCTCAATAATGGAGTACATTATTTTCTTATGATCATGGAACCCCTAGTGAAGTTAGAAAACTATGTTGCTAGGTGAAAGGGTAGAATACTAAATTGTCCACAATTGTATGAGGAGTAGAACAGGACCAGAATGTTTTCTTCCAATTCCAGGTTGTATTTACACTGCTAGGACAGTGCCCTCTTCCTACCAACTCTATACTCAAATTAGAACTGGACCAAGGTCATCTAGGTTAATAGTTTCCACTTCTGTAAACTCTACACTTTGAAATGTCTTATAACCAAAAATAGCTGAACTTTAGAATTAAATCTAACAATAAAGGCACCTTTTCACTAATTTAGAATCCTTCAAATTGACTTTAAGGTTATATCTAAGGAAAGGCTCCAAATTATTAATTTTCTGCCAATCGTCCATAACCCTGGGTTAAACCTGTGGTTTATTCTTAGAAAGTACCCCATCCCTATCAGAATATGTGGGATTTTCTTTAAACATCCTAAAACTGGAATGCAAAGACATTTCTTTAGGAACATAACTTTTTCCTCTTGCTGTTGGTATTAAAATAAAAAAGAGGCTGCATCCAAATCCTTTCATGGTTACAAATAACCTTATAATCCAATAAACTGAATTTCTAAAAAAATCAAACTTGACATGACTAAAATTCTTTGTAACTAAATACTCTTAAGTTGCAGCTTTTATACATTAGAAAGAAAGTTGAGGAAAATAGAAAAGCTAAGGCATAAGTTCATGGACAATTACTGCCTTTTCATCTGAATGAACCTGATTCGGGGTTTTCATGAAAAGCCCAGACACAGCAAATTCTCTGTCATTTTACTCCAGCATTTCTCAACCTTGTTTGTGTTGATAGTATTAGTGCTTTGAGTTTTCATTAAGGATTGTGTGTGCAAGTGTGCACTGATGCACGTTCATAGGTTTTAATCTGAACTCTCGTGAACTCTGCTGGTGTGAAAAGCATGTTATGGTGTAGAGCAAGAAGGTCTCACCAAAGCCTCATGCACTCACAGGTGGAGCCTGCAGAAGGTCATTAGATCATGGTGGAGCTTACTCATCAGTGGAATCATCGAACAGTGAATTCAACAGCTCCATGTGCATTGGAAAGTGGGGCCTGGCTGGAAGAAGTAGGTCACTGAGGGTGATGTGGAAGGGTATCTCTCTCTCTCTCTCTGGCTCCTTTGTTCTCTCTCTCTGCTTCCTGGTAACCATGACATAATCAGCTTCTCTTCCACTATGCATCTCTGCCATACCATCTCTGCCATACCACTTCTGCCTGGGAGCCAGCCAACCATGGACTATAATGTGCTAAAGTAAACCTCTCCTTCCTTAAGTTACAGGTGGCAAGTATATGTCCCAGCCAGAAGAAAGTAGCTAAGACAACATGTTCTGGTGATCTTCTTGACAGTCTTAACCTCAAGGACTCCCACTCAGTTTTGGTGCTTGTTGTATGTAGGTTTGGTTGAGATGATGTTAGCTATGGCTGCTATAATATTGTAGGCTGAATTAAAACTTGATCACCCATCGCAAAAGCCAAGTGTAAATGAGCTATCTTACAAAAACAGACATGGCCACCTACACCACAAGCCCCACATTCTGTAAAGGTCAGACATGGCTAATTGGGGAAACTTTCCAAGGCAAGAGTCACAGAGTCACAGAGTCACAGAGTCACAATCCCCCTAACTCACATTACCACACTTCAAAAAGGGAGAGTTGCCCTCAGTAGCTCAGCCAAAAAATGAACACCACCGTGCATTGCATTTGTTCAGACACTCTGCTAAATAGATTTTGTGGAAGCGTAGATATGTGAAAAAAATAATACAAATGTTTGTAATGCTTTTGAATCTTGAAAACAACAAGGTGATTTGTTGGATTTTTTTAAACCATGAATCTTTTATTTACTCATTAATTCACTCAATGAATATTTAGTAAGCACCCGCAGGGCTCCAGTACTACGCTTACAGAATCACATAGCTTGTAACTGTTATAACATCAGTCTCAGCTGTTTTTGTCATCCTCACTCTCTAAGGGAATTTAAATCTTTCCCAAATTGGGAAGGTGGTTTTCACATCATCTGTAAGAAGATGATCTAGTGTGTTACCCCGTCCTGTGTGGGCTCTAGCACACTAGGACTTATGGGTCAGAACCAGCCCAGGTAGAACTGGACACCTGACCACTGTGTTCCAAACCATTATCTATCCCTGGCGCATTTTTTGTGCTATATGGAGCTCCTTGTGACACCCAACTGATTGGTATCTGCTCAGGTTGTCTTGGGAGACAGAAGACTGCTAACTCTGAGGAGTCAAAATGTCTTGAAGACAGGATGTTTTGCCAGGTCGGGCAGAGATGAACCTTATGGGGAAAACAAGGAAGCTTCCAAGGGGACAAGCACATAAAAGTTAATTATTCAGCAAAACTGTCACCATGCCTTGCTTGCCTGCCTTGCTATCTAAAACAAACTTCTTTGTTCGGCAAAACTCTATTGCCTTTGTTATTCCTCAATAAATCTGGCGGTTGGAGCCAATTTGAGGCTTCACTCCATTCTAGTGAAGACCCTTGACCCCCCAGCAAAGATAGTCTGTCTCTCATGTCTTCATTTGTCTCGGTAACAGGGTTTGCTGACTCAAACCTGGCAGCCCTAGACTGCTGTGGTAAAATAGCTGTAATTTTACTTTAAAAAAGACTTACGTAAGAAAGTTAAAAATTAATATCTGTTTTGGTTCTCTGGTGATTCCAGACAGGAAATCTGTTGCTTGTACCTGAAGCCTCAAGCAAAGCAACTGGACTTTGCCCTCTCTGTAATGTATAGCCTTGGAAAATAATATTCCAAGGTAAGAGAAGAATGAGGGGCAGGGAGGGGGCTGTATGCGTTTGAGGGATTGCAGTGTTAGACTTTCTCCTGAGTGTTTGGAGAAACTGGGTGGAATTGTATTTAGCTTTTTAAAAAGACCTTAATCTTCTCAGCTGTTGCATTAATCCCAGCACTCATGGAAATGAGGAAATCTGACCTCATTTCAATTAGAAAAGATATCAAACTAAATATTTGCTCTAACTCATATTGTTGTATAGATCAAAAATCTGGTTTCTGATCAGAAGAAGATGGTACAAAAGAAATAATAACTTAAAGAGAAGAATAATTCAGTTTAAATTGTGAATTTCCTCATGAGTGTTCAAAACTTTCAATGTTTGCAAAGAGGTTTACCTTGCATATTTAATTTTTGCCAGAGTGGTTTTACAATATACCAATATACTAAATATACTTATTTAAGTTGCAATGAGTGTCAAATTACATGATTTTTGCATTGATTATTATTTAACTATGAAACCCCAATAGAGCCAGTCTTGGTGGAAAATCTTTGGGACAGTTCAGTCCACCAATATACAGTGAATTTCTTTTTTTTTTTTTTTTTTTTGGTTTTTCTCCGGTACCGGGAACCGAACTCACGACCTTGCGCTTGCTAGGCAGGCCCTTTTGTCCGCTGAGCTAAATCCCCAGCCCCTTATGAATTTCTACAATGTACATAAGGGTTTGAGAGAAGCAACCATGTAGAATAAACCCGAGCTTTATGGCTTTTATTCAATTAAGCATTCAGCATTAAATTCATTAGTTTACTTAATAAAATTAAGGAAGATAAAGATTTCAAATGATTTTAACTCATCCTGCTTAGTAAAATTTCATTGTTAATGATTTGTAGGTAATAAGGTTTTATGAGCTAATCATATATCATCAGTCATAAAACATCATGTGAAATCTAAATTACAATTTAATATTAGAAAATGTTTTCTTAAGGATATATATACTACTGGAAACAAAACATCCAAAAATAGGCATTCAGTTTTCCCTAGGAAAAATCATGAATCAAAAAATCAAAGCCAAAAAAACATTTAGGCAAAAAATTTATAAAAATATAATTTCAGAGTGTGGATGGGAACATTTTCCTCATGATTCTAGAAAATTAAATACAATATTAGCTTCTCCTTAGAGAAAAGTCACTTGGAATTATACTATATAAAGAAAAACTTTGCTAGTATATTTTAACTGTGTTTGAGAATACTAGTCCTTCATAAACATAATCGTTAGCTAACAAAGTATTTTAAGAGATTTATAGAACAAGCAAACATAAATGGAGAGAAGAGATTGAAGGGATACAGAATGGAAGAATTCACTGGGCAGAAGATGCATATTCCTGGTATCTCTCTTTTTTTAGCCATTCCTATCAATTTAGGGGGAAAAGTATAATTCCCATCTGCTAGATTTCAGGTACACGGAGTTTGTGTTCCCTGAAATCAAAGAATGAACAACAGAGATTAAGAATATGAAAATTTTATTGAGAGATATAGCTCCTGAGAGACAGGAAGGGACCAGAAAGAGGTAGGCGCTTTGTCAGGGGTAATGTATACAGCAAAGACACAGTGTGGGTACAACATGGGTCAAATTATTATCAACCCATAGGATTTCAAGTATAGATGCTTAGCTAATATTGCTCCAATAGAGAAGCAGGTTACATTGCAAGAGTACATGGAAAAAACAAAGGCATTTTGGGAAAGGATGGGTCCAGATACTCTTATCACCCACCTGACCAACTGATGTTTATCTGTACTTTTACTGGACCAACTATAGTATACCAACTATAGTATAATTCCAAGTTACTGCTTATCCCTTCGGGGAAACATGTAGGCCTGGCTATTGCATCTTTATCTTGAGGCCTGGCATTCTTTGGCTGCACCTCCAGTCACAATTCTAACGTCTTTATTTTTTTTTTGCTGACTTCCTTAACAGCCTAGTCTCTCTGACTATATATTAATTTCTATCTAATTTAGCTGCCTATAATACTACTAGATTAGGGTCACTGTGATCCCATTCATTAATAATCTCCTTAAGCATCACATACAATCACATTAGAGGTTTGTGCTGCAATATATGAATCTAGGGGAACACGATTCAGTCCATGACAGCCTCATTCATGCTCATTCAAAGCAAGTGCAACCATTGCACTATTTTACAATCCCACCACAGTGCACCAGGGTCCCATTTTCTCTGCAGGCTCTCCCTCTGTTGTACATATCTGGTGTTTTGATAGCAGCCACCATCGCCATGGGTGAGAGGTGTCATCATGCCCCTTCTTGTGGGGCCTGAGAAATGTGAATTAAGCAGTCCCTGTACATGTTGGTCCCTTCTATGTATGGCTAGGAGTGCTGTCCAAGGCTGCCAGGCCATGCAGATGTAAGGCAGAGAAACAAAAAAGACCAGTGTTTCAGAGAGACAGGAACCAAACGGAATGATTGTGGAGTCTATTTTTAGTTGGGCTGGATTACAGTTCCCTTCAGAGGTGGCATCTACTGAGAATAAGCATCTAAAAGAAGTAGCGCTTCCAATTTCCTGGTGTCATTTGCAACCCTCCTCCCACACCCACCACTGCAGTGGCTGCCTTGGGGATCCTTTGCTTCCTGTGGCCTTGTGGAGCCTGAGCAGTCTTCAGAGAATGTTCACTTGAGAGGTGCCTGAACAGCAAACAAACCTGCAGAGAAGGCATACAATTGGCATGGTGAGAAGAAGCTTTAATCCTGTTAACTTTGATTTCACTACCTGGACCTTGAATTCAGCCAACCATAACTATGCAATATGAGGCCAGTTTAACTCAGTGGGGCCTCTTTGACAAGGCCCACACATTCTGGGAAATTCTCCTGGGCTTCCACACAACATAGTTCCAAACAAAGAACATTGCAAACTTAAAGGCCCAGTAGCTTTCTTTCAAATGTTTATAAGTTTTTAGCTCAGGATATTTTCCAACCCTTGTGTTTTAAATAAGCAGGTCTCAGCACAATTAGCCTCCATTTATTTATTCATTAAATATATACAAACGCCACATGTAGAAACAAGGCACTGTGTTAATTGCTGTACACAGGCAAAAAATAAAAGAAGTAACATTATCAGAAAGCTTGTAGAGGATGAGGGATATTAATTCATGTGTGTAAGAAACATAATACAGAAAATAAATAAGACAGAAAAACAGTTCACAAAGGAGATTAAACACAACTGGAAATGAAAGATTAGTTTCAACCAGGACTACCAGAAAAAATTTTCAGAAAGAACATAGTATTTGAGTCAGATGTGCTTGAGATCTGTGGAGAAGAAAGGAAGGCCATTTAAGATCGAGGGATGCAAACATCACTACAGGTATCGGTGCTGAGGGAAGGCAATGGCAGTTCTTGGACAAGGAATGGCAAATGGGAGAAATGAAGGTGAGAAAGTTGGCTGGGATCTGATCTTGGAGTTTCCTGGATGCCTAAGGAGTGAATCATGTAATGATATTGTCGCTTTAAAATTTGGAAACTTGTTACTGTGTACTTACCATATATACATATATATATATATGCACAAATGTATATATACATATATGCAAATATATATAACCTCCTGGGCCAACTTTCTCTTAAAGTTCCAGCTCAAGACATGAAAACACATGTATATTTTAAGGAAAAACAAACTTGTAAATTGTGGCTGTCATCCTAAAATAGTTGGTGGAGAGTTTGGTAAGTAAATAAAAACATAAGATATACATATGACAGGAGAGGTGGAGAGGGAGTTTCTTGTTGCTATATTTATGCAGAACCACCTCTATTCACAGGGCTGGCATTGAAAAATGAGGCAAGGGCAGAAGAATTCCAAATATGCTCGGCCTTTATGATCTATAAATAGAGGGCATATATATATATGACCTACTTACAGTACCCTTTATTGTAAGTGACTACCTGGGACAGAGTTGCATTTTGGGTAGTTCAGAATCTCACAGCTCCAGCTGGGGAAAGAAATTTTCCCTGGCAACATTATTATAGAGCATGATTGGTTTTTATAATATTGATACCCAGCACCACACTCCAGTATTCCAGGGTAGTCATTCACGACTGATCTATGAAACAAAATACAGTACTATTTTATGAAAAGAGCCAAACATGTACACACACATGTAAGTATGGAATATAACACAACAGGCTCCTATATTCCTCTCATAAGATTCAGTGACTGCCAAGACTTTTCCACCTTTGCTTTCCTGTGTCATTCTTCTTTATCCTGAGATATCATAAAACACATTTGAGGCTTTGTTATTTTCTTTCCACTACTTTAGTGTTTGTGTCTTATGTGGAATAATATTTCTTAAACAACCTTGATGACGTGGACTCATTTAACCTTAAAAAGAATTCTTTTGGATATTAATTGGATACAAAGCAAAGTGCCCCACTGTACTTTTCTTTCAATGGTTTGTTTGGGTAAGACTCCAAAGAAGGTATACCCATTACATTTGGTGGCTCTATCCCTTATTCAGACTTAATTTGGAGCTGCCTTTCTCTCTGCCTACCCATTCCTGTGCCCTTTGGTTTGTTTAAATGGTGCTTAGTCACTTTTTTTGCTGCTGTGACAAAATACCTAACACCCACCGTTTAAAGGAGAGGTTTATTTTGGCTCACAGTTTCAGTCCATGGTCAGCTGGCTCCAAGGCAGAAGCAGCACAATGGAAAAGTCTGGTAGAGGACTGCTGGTCTGGCAGAGGAGTGCTGTTCACTTCATGGTGACCAGGAAGCACAGAGAGAAGGGAGGAGTTGGGAAGGGGATATATCCTTCCTTTATGCATCCAGTGACCCACCTTTTCTGTTTATACCCTACCTTCTAATGTACTTTCAGTTCTGATGAACGTAGCACCCCATGATCCAATCACATTCCAAAAGCCTCACTTCTGTTGACATGAAGCTCTAGGGAGATGTTGTCCATCTAAATCATAACAAATGGTGTCAGTTTTCTTAGGGAACATACCATGTCCTATGTTTGCCTCTGCTTTCTGGTGGCATTGTTTAATTGTCCCTGTTATAGACAGCTAAGTTAGATAGAAACTAAGAAGCAGTCAGAGAGAGATGAGGCCTTGAGGAAGTCAATAAGAAGATAAGACACTCCAAGACTGTGGCTGGAGGCAAATCTGCAGAGAGCCAGGCCTCAAGATGGAGACACAGTAGCCAGGCCAGCAATCTCCTCCAGAGACGAACAGCAATTTGAGATTATACTGCAAGGAGCACCACCTGGTCCAGTGAGCCCAGATAGGCATCAATGCGTTGGTGAGTGACCAGAACATCTGGATCCATACTCCTATCCCTTGCCAATAATGTCTTTGTTCCTTCTATGATTAGAAGTTATTGATAAAGTTAAGGATGAATGACGCTTGCTATATACCTTGCTTCCCTATTATCTCAATATTAGCTAAAAAAACCATACTGGTAATCCTATAGGTTGGTTGTCATTTAATCCCCATACTGCAGTCCTTGTTCTGCTCCAGTGAAGATGGATTATAGATGCCTTGACAGGGTGTCTTCCACTGTCACTTAGGGGATACCTATATTGTGATTTTTCTGTATAAAATACCCCTGACATTCTTTATGGCTGAGTAGTACTCCATTGTATAAAAACACCACAACTTTTTTTCATTTCTCTGTTGATGGGCATTTGGGTTGTTTCCAAGGTTTAGCTTTTACAAATTGTGCTGATAAACTTGAGACTTTTATGGGTAAATGGCTGCAATTTGAGACCATATTCATAAGTGAAGTAAATCAGGCTCATATGTGTAAACATTGTATTGTCTCCCTAGTATGAGAAGTTGAAAGAGTAAATAAGGCCTAAAATGTACAGTAGATACTGTGAAATTGGAAGAAATTGTTCAAAAAGAAAAAGTAACTAGGATGGGTGAAAGGGGAAAGGTCAGTAGGGAAAAGGGAAAAAATGCAAGTCAGTTATACTATTAGTGTCTCTTAGTTCATTGAAAAAGAAGATATGTGCTAATATTGATTGGAGAAATTTTTATGCCCATATTTTGTACTCTAAGCAACTACTTTAAAGATAACAACATGGACTACTGTTATTCTATTACTTTGTTATGAAATTTTGTTTTAATTTTTTTCCATAAAAGAAATACCCCGGACAAAGAGACTTAGTGGCTGCCCACTCAAGACCTTTCCTGGAAATGCAGGAGCTATTCTTGGTATTTCCAATAAAACTCTGCTAACCTCCTCCTTTGATTCACAACTTCATTCTTTGATGTTGTGAGACCACAAATTCAGTACATTTAAGTTTGGGAGTTATTTTCCCCATCATATTCCTTTATATCCCCATGTGTATTTTTGAAATGTGTGTATGAATGCTTTCCTTGAGCATGGACATATAAACTAAAAGAATCTGGTGGGATGAACACAAGCTATTTATTTAAAGAGGCAGAACTGAATTGTGTTGCAATGTTAGCATTTATTTGACATGGAAATTATATATGTTATTTAAACTTTCCAAGTTAGTTCCATTAGTTTTATTAAGCATATACAAATAACTTCCTGTGTTTTCATTAAGATTAAACAAAGAAAACCTGTAAGGATCTAATTCAGTGTCATGCCCATACAACACTCTGCAAATCTAGCAGCTATGTATAAAGCTCTTTCAGTTGACTCCCAGCTCCAGTCTGTGGTCTGAATCGCCTAAAGAAGTGGTCTGCTTGATGAAGTTTTCAAGACTTTTGGCTTATTTTCCAAATTTCAAAAGATAGGTGTTTTACTAATTATGAAAACAATATCTGGCTATCTTTTAGAGGAGACACAATTATATCAGTAGTTGTGGTGGACTGACAACTGGTAGTCATCTTGTAACACCCAGCTGAACTGAATCAGCATGGTGCTAGGTGTGGAGGTCCCACCCGAGGCTTGTTGCCAACAACATAGAAATGAGAACTGAAGAGGAAGAAGCAGGGATGTTGGTTCTCCTGAAGGAGCTTGTCATGCTGGCTTTCCTGATATGCACTTGGCTATTTTCACTGTTAAAGGAGCTCAGGACCTTGTTGTCACTGAGAATGGCTATGGTTCACTTTGGGGGAGCCCTGCTCCTTACTTTGAGCATCAGTTCCTGACTCTGGAGGGGAGGATGGTGCCTTGTTAAATGTCTTGAAGTTTGTTGTCCTGGCTTTCCTGATATGAACTCAGCTGTTCTCATTGTAAGCACTTAGGACCTCATTGTTGCTGAGGATGGCTGTGGTACTTTTCGGGGAAGCTCTGGTCCTTACTTTGAGTGTTGCTTCCTAGCTCCAGTGCAGATTCCTCAGCCTATTGGCACAGATCCTTCATCCTGCTAGCACAGACTTTCTAGCTTCCACTGCTGACTGTTGGGCCTTCCCAGTGCAGATCCGTGAAACAGATTTGCATGAGACATTGTTGTGGGCTCTAGGCCTCCAGTTGGACTTGTTGGGGGCATTGCCATGGGCTTTAGGTCTTTAGCTAGACTTGTGTAGGACATTACCGTGGGATCCAGGCCCTCAGCTGGATTCTTTGGGTCTTTAGTGTGGATAGATTTTCTGCACTCTTTTGTATTTGACTCTTTGGGAGACTATTATAAAATAATCCTATAAATTATGTGTCCTGTATTAAATTGTTTCCCTTGCAAACCCTGACTACAACAGTAGTAATTTAAAATAATACAATTAAAACCTGATTCCATTAATTGGAGGAGCTATGTACATTAGTGTTGACAAGACACTCTAGGCCAGAATAACTAACAGTGTCTATTTCCATCGGAAGAAAAGGATTTACGAGTTAGGTTATATCTTTTAGCCTAGCCCTAAGTGAAGGCTGGAAAGCACCCTGTCCAAGGCATCCATAGTCTTCACTGGTGCAGAACAAGGACTGCAGTATCTTGAAGAAAAAGCTCAGTCTATTGAGGGGACCAATCCTCATATTCCAGCCCCAGGGGCTTTCTGAACCTCTTCAAGTTGTCTCTGCTGCTGCTACATTGGCGCCTAATATGATGATTCACAGCTAAAGGCCATCTACTTCATGTCTTCCATTTCACCTTGAAGGTGTGAGAGAGGTAGCTGGGATTACATAAATGCATATTTTTCTGCTATTCTACTATGATGATAATACTATTCAGTTTATTACAAATGTCTCAAATAGTAACATAATCTTTGATGATGCAGCAGAAACTAGGGTGATGGTTCTCATAGAGTAGTACAGGGGCTCCCGCATCAGAATTACCTGGAGCACTAGTTTTAAAATGTGCCTTAGCCTGAGTAAATGTAAATATCTGGAATGGGGATCCAAGGATCTGCGTTTTAACATCCACAGTACAGGGTGAGAATGTGATAATCTGGAAGGGAATCTCTGGACTTTGTGAACTTGTGCCAGAGCTACATGGTTATGAAATAAACATGCTGATATTTTAACCCAGGACTATTTAGCTTCAAACCTGCATTGACTCCACTAGGCTACATTTCTAATTGTCAATGGCACTCAAATCACTTTCACTTACCACTTTTATCAGCCATACATACCTTGTAGTTTGTTCATGAACCAGCAATTTTCAAGGCCTTAAGGTGCTGTGTGATTTCTCTTCTGCCTCCCTTTCTGGAAGAGAGATTTATCTGAGTGGATTTAGGCCACTCTCCCTGCAATCACCAGTTGTGCCTCAGTTTATCCTCCAACTGCTGCTCCTGTCTTCCTTCCCACACTCCAGACTTCCATTGTTTTTCCTTAGTGAGTGAATTTCCAGTATTAGGCTCTAATAGGTTGAAAATAAAAACTGAATGTGTAATACAGAAGCTTGATGACACTTTGCAAAATATTTTAAAATGTTATTTGTACTCAATTCCAACAGTTAACTTCATACCAATATTGAAAGTATTGATCATGATTCTAATCATAACTCAGCGTTTAATTTAAGGACAGCATATGGAAAAATTATGACTTCCTTCTCTCCAGAAATTTAGCAAAAGAGATGAAAAGACTCGAAATAAATAAAAAGAGATTCACTTTTAAACACCAGACACTCGTTCTAAAAATAAAGTTTTGTTGTCTTTACTAAATGCAAAATATGTTAAGGTCATTGTTATTAACATTCTTGTAACTTACATGGTTTAATAAAATTCATTTATAGCCCAGTTAAGGGAGGGGTGTATTTGGTTTAAAATTCCTGGAGCTTCTAATCAAGTCTTAGGGCAGGATGTCTGCCCATGCAGGATTTTATCTCAGGTACTAAATGAATGACCACAAGGGTCTGCTTGTCCTGATCGAAATCTTCTTGCTCTAGAACAGTGGTGGCAAATCTGTGGCACATGTGCCGCAGTAGGCTGTTTGTATCATTGAAAGCTCTGAAAAGTTCTCCATCACTGCTCCAGAATATATATACATCTAGAACCCCAAGATGCCAACCTTTGGAAGTCTGTGGGATAGAACTAAGAGAGCTGCAGCAAAGCTCTCTTCTTCCTAAGAATGTCCCCAACTTCCAGGAATTCTGAAGAGCTGAGGTTCACAAACTTTCTATAGTAAACAAGCATTTGTCACAAGATTTAAACTACAGTCAAGGTGTTTAACTTAGCTTTTTCATGTTTCCGTTTTTAAAATTGCAGGTTGTATTTCCTTCTTAAAAAATATTCCATTTGGAATTATATCGTTTTATTTTTTATGGATATTCTAGATTTTTGTTATATTGTTTTCAATGGGGAAAGGAAGCAAAGAATGTAAATAATTATAGATGCTTCTAAACTTATAAGGCTATGCCCTCATAAGCTTATTGTAATTTAAAAATATCATAATCTGAAAATGTATTTTGTACAATCTACCCAACATCATAGCTTAACCTAGTCTTCCTTAAACAGGCTCAGAACATTTACATTAGCCAAAGCTGGGCAAAATCATCTAACATGAAGCCTATTTTATAACAAAGCATTGAACATAAAGCCTATTTTATAACTAGTTTGTGTCTTATGTAATTTAATAGATGTTTATGTAAATACTTTATGTCATTTATTGAATACTGAACTGAAAGTGAAAAACACAATGGTCATATGCGTATGTTTTCACACCATTGGAAAGTTGAAAAATCTTAAGTCAAGGACCATCTGTATTCCTAAATAAGGAAGATGAAATTCCGTTTCCTCCTACTTAGCTCCACATGGACTTCTTCCTCAACTGTGGATCCTCCACCTGGCAGCCAGCATCTTCAGTTCCCTCCGTCTCTGTCAAGTGTAGATGATGATGCAGCCAGCCTCTCATCAGTGGGTTTGCATCCATAGAGGTTGGGGGAGATGCTGGTTAAACAGAATTAAGATGATTCTTGCTGAAGGACAGCCACGTGGTCAGGTATCAGGGTGTGTGTGTGTGGAGGGGGGCTGTCCATCAGAATGGAAGTGTAACTTGTTCTCTCTAAATTGTCATTGCAAGATTTTTGGTACAACAGGGTGACTTTGTCCCTCTGGCTGGAAGCTGAGGTGAGACTCCTTGGGACGAGGGCTCAGATGACCTACACTGTCAAGGCAGTCCATCAAGAGGACATACTCTGTGCATGCGTCTTCCTGCTCCACAGTGTAGGAGACAGGGACCTCAGACTACCAAACACTGCCATCGACCACAGGCACAGAAGGCCACTTGTGGGAAGTGGCTAGCCGGCTCTGCAGTCTGGGGTGGGACAGGAATCTTGTGTTATTTCCAGGCCTGACAAACCGCAGACATCTGCAGTGATAAATCCCACCCTGTTAAAAAAAAAAACGGCACGTTCTGTTGCTCACAGCCTCAGCATTACCATCAAAGAGTGCTCACACAGTTCAGGTAGCAAAGGCGTTCACAAGTAGCCCTACCCAAGGCCTCAGGAGGCGGGGCAACTGGGCTGCCAGGCCCCTCCAGGCTCGCGAGAGAACCTCCCAGCGCCGTTTTCTCCCCGCCTCTCGCGAGAGTCGAGGGTTTCGACTTCCAGTGTGCAACTTCCGGAAGCGGCGTCTCCGAGGTAACGGCGATGGCGGCCCGGGAGACCGAGCGTCTCTTTTCGCTGGAGTTACTCGTGGACTGGGTGCGCCTGGAGGCCGGATCGCCTTTCGCAGGCGCCGGGGGCCCTGCCGTGGCTCTCTTCCTGCTGGACTTTCCCCCGCTGCTCGTCCACCCGCCCGCTACGCCCGTCCCCGCTCCCCAGCGTGGTGCCATCGGCTTCGGGCGCGGCAAAGCCTGCCTGTTCCGTCTGCGCCCCGCCGCCCTGCGCTCGCTCCTGTTGCACGCCGCCTTGTTGCAGCTGCCTGCCGGCCGGGAGCCCACCCCGCGATTGCTGGGGGCCTGCGACGTCCCTTTGGCCGTCGCCTCCCTGGAGGTCGCGGGCCGGCGAGGCACGTTCGCTCTGCTCAGCCCGACGGGAGAGCGCGTCGGGGACGTAGCGCTGTTCTACCGCCTGACCGAACTGGGCGGCAGCCAGCTGGGTTCCCCGGAGCCGCCTGCCCCTAGCGCCCCCGCGGCAGGGGCGGAGGGCACAGCGGGGAGCCAAGAAGCGCGGGGGGCGCCCCACATCCTGCTGAAGGCGCGGAGGCCTGCGTCGGCCCCGGAGCTGCGCCCCAGGGACGGGCACCGGCCTGCGGGGGCCCCAGCGGCGCGGCAGGACCGTGGGAAGAGAGTTTTCCTCGGCGAGGCCATCCCGGGTCCCTCAGATTTTGTTAAGAGCCTCAGGAAGGACTGTGCTGCTGCTCGCTCAGCTGGCGTCCGCGGGAGGCCTGTGAGCCCTCCCAGTGAGGACGTCGCGGAGTTGGACTTTGAGACCAATACCTTTTGCCCTCCTCCTCTCTATTACACTCACTTGACCCAAGAAAAGAAGCCTCCTGCACGGGTTAAAATCACAGTTGAGCCACACATAAATGTACCTGAGGAGTTAGATGATGCTTTTCCCAAAAACAGCCTTGTAAATTCTCCAACGCAGCTGAGTCCTCTAAAATACACAAATTCGGCAGCAGAAGAGAGACCTACAGCTCTTGTAAGTCCTCCACATAGTCAGGATAAAGGAGCAATTAATCAAACTACATTTTCTCCTCAAAATGAGCAAAATACAATTAATACAATAAGGCAGTTGCCTTTGTTAAATGCTTTGTTAATTGAGTTATCTTTGTTGTACAACCAACCCATGGCAAGTCCTACTCAGATACATCCTCATTTAGCCTGGTTGTATAGAAGTCAGGATAAGGTGTCAGAATCTTATGCCAAGTCCACTGAATCTGAATCTAAGCATCAGCTTTCTGTGGGAGAGGATAAAAAGTCAGTGAGTCTTCAGTGTAAAAAGAACGCAATTGAAAGGCTTAAGAAAGATAAGTACTCTGAAAAGAGCAGTGGAAATTCCGAAACAAGAGTGACCAGGAGGAGACTACTTTATGGTTTAACAAATACTCTAAGACTACGCTTAAAGCAAACAAATCCTGATATGTTAATAGTACAGGAAAAGAGAGAACACTATAGAAAAATGCAAGCACAAATGTTAGGTACTAAACGTAGAATTACACCATCAAAAGGTAAAAGTGTACTAAATTTTGCAGAACAAAGTCAGCAGCCACAACTGCCTAAAAATAATTATTTAGATGAAGATACATCTCTTGTTGAAAATAGTAATACCTCGAAGCAAATTGGTGAAGCTTTTGATTCGCCAAGCACCACTAAGGAGACTAAAGCAAAACAAGGAACTGAACAAAAGACAATTGATTGTGGTCAAAATAGAACCAGTAATGGTTTAGTGGAGGGAATTATAAGTCCTGCAAATTCCATTATTACAGACAGATTTACTCACACAAATACTTTAGGAGGAAAATTAGAAAAGAGTGTCCAAAGTCTATGTGTGTTTCAAAAGGATGCTGCCGACAGAAGTTTAGATAAAGAAATAGGTGGCGAGCAGGTCAAAACTGCAGACGAGGATGTTCTTGCTACTGATATGAGTGAAAGTAGGCCAAGTAGAAATAGTTTCTGTGAAAGCATCTCAGAACTAAAGTATTCAGATGACTTCACCAGCCCTTGCTATTCTGAAGATTTCCATACCATTGAGGATACCAGCAGAAGTTTGATAAGTTTAAAGGCTCATGATAGCAGTTCAAAGGCAGGGAATCCAAAACATGATTCATATACAAGTAAGTCCATAAGGAAAAACAGCAGTGAAAAGAGTTCCATTCTTAGCCCACCTTTTTCTGCTGGATCTCCAGTACTCTCACAAAGAAGATCTCATACTTCAAAGAATAAGGACAGACGTTTGGAGGAAACATCTAGTATCTCTACTGGTGATTTATCTTCATCACATTCGACTGAGGAAAAAGGAGACCAGATGGACCAAAATAGTATGCATAATTCTAAGGTAATAAAGACAGGTCAAGCTGTCACTGTTAAAACAGGAACTAGTTGGAAGTCTTTAGAGAGAAGCCAGTCACCACGGACATCTCAGTTGAGTTCCTACTTTCCATCTAATTTGTCAGAACTAGAACTCAAGGTCCTGGATAGCAGTACATCAAATCACTTTGGAGAAGATGATGATGATATTGGATCACTAAGTTTTTCCAAGCAATGCAAAGATATCTGTGAGTTAGTAATAAACAAACTTCCAGGATATACGGTGTGAAAATAGTGCTTTTAAAAACGTTTTTACAATGTATATGTACAGTTAGTAAAAAAATTTTAATAACTTTTAGTACATGATGTAAACAATTCTAAGAAATGTAAGTTTGTTGTTCCTTTAATGTTGAAATAGTATTCTGTTAAATCTGATCATATTGATCATGAAGTCATCTTATAAATTAGGTAAGTTATTTTTTAAGTTGTTTGAGAATAAAAGTATACCTTTCTAAATTTCTCTAAATCTGATTTCATATGTACCATTGGGGAAAAAAGGATAGTAAAAGATAACCTTAAATGTTAATGGGAATATGTCCTTCAACAGATGTAGAAGTCCTATGGTGTGAGGTTCAGAAAGGTAAACAACAACAAAATTACTCAAGATATAGCCCTGCTGTTAAAAGAGCTCACTTTTTATGTTTACACAGTCTTTGACAGGTACATATACCAGATCTCCAGCAGGTAGAGACCCTTTTCTATGCTCTTATATGCTCTGTGTCTTTAATTTTTTTATGAATATTTGATTGATGTTTGTCTTCCACTGGACTTTAGTTTTGTGATGGGAAGGCCTTGTGTCTTGCACATCCCATATTTTTTAGTCTCTAGCACAGTCCCTAGCAGATGGTTGGGGTACAATAAAAACATGTTTTGAACATTTAAAATACCTAATGGGAGGTTATAGAACAAAGCAGTAAAAATAAGCTGAAACCCTAAAAAGAAAACTGTGAAAATCCTTATTAAGCCATATGTGACTGTGATATTTTTGATCTGCTGGTTGTAAAGAGTTTTTAGGTGTTCTTTGAAACATTGAAAAGGGAAACTAAGAACAGTGTTACTCTGTACAATCATTTCAGTTTTTTTCAGTAATTATTTTTAATGTTTGAAAGCTTCTTTTTATAAAATCTAGTGATCATTTACCTATAATATTTCATTGATTTTAGAATATTTTGTGTTCAAATATTTGTATGTATTTTCTTCTAGCTGTGTTATACTTCAATTTTTAGAGCTTTTAATATATCTAATATTTTGGATATATGAAGCAAGGTCCTAATTTTTCCCTTTTTTTCAACAAGTAAATATTATCTTTTGAGCGATCATATTAGTAGATGAAATTTTGATAAGGGAAGAGCATGTTTTATTTGAGGAATCAATATAAATAAAAGAATAATGGTGGGAATGAGCATGACATTTATGGGAGAATGGGAGTATTATCTTGATTAAATTCATGGTACTGAGTGGTAGAAAGGAAATTTGTTGAGTACGAAAAGTCCCAGGTTGTAGAGCCTTAAATGCAAGCACAATAATAAAGTCATAGTCAATTAGAGCAGTAAGTTATAAGTGAATACCAGTATGCAGTCATGGTATTATTTAATATTTTAAATTGTTGAAAGTAATTATTTGGGGGTACAGAAATTATGTCATTAAAAGTTCTGAATAATTTAATGGCTAAAGACTGATCTTAATTTTTCTATAAATATATATGGTGTATCATCTTATAAAATCAAAATAATCCCAACTACTGTAGCTACTCAAATGATACATTGTTCAAATTGTTTAATAACCATTTTCAATTAGTGCAGAAGAAAAAATAAAAATATAAGCAAAGCAGAATCATCAAAGATATAATTCCTCAAAAAACCCAAATGTTTTACTATTTAAGAGTAGCTTGGCCAGGTATGGTGGCACTTGCCTGTAATTCCAGCACTTTAGAGGCTGCAAAAGGATCGCTGTGAGTTTGAGGTCAGCCTGAATTACAGAGTGAGACCCTGTCTCAACTGTGACCCCGCCCCTGAGTCTCTAGGTCATCTTTGATGAGAATATGTGAGGAAGATGATGAGTTTAGTGTCAAAATTGCAAGGACATAAGAAATAATATAATTCACATTACAAAATTAAGTAGCTAAATAAGCTCTTCGTGTTATTCTATGAGTATTAATTTCTAGAATTGTATTGATTTTTGTAGTTTAATTCCAGTGACAGTACTTATTTTTATGTATTTAGTACTACCTGCTTGCATTCTGTCAATTTCTGTTTTTAAATTCTACACTATAAACTTTTAAAAGAATTTCATAATAGAAACTATTTGTGAAGCCTGATTTGATCTTTGTTAATTCAAATTACTGAAACATGAAAAGGTATTTCAGGGTCACAAATAAGGGAGATCTGTCATTCCATGGTAAACTTAAGCCTTGCAGTCTAGCTTTTCTAAACAGCCTGCACATCTAAGCTGCTGTGCACAAAGGTGAATGGGACAGAATCTAAGAAGCAAAATGAGCCATAGAAATGGCATTAGGCCCTCTCTGTAGTAATGCTTATACCTTAGGAGACAGCTGTCTGTAATAAATCCTTTGAAGTATTGTAAGCACATTCACAGAGGCCTGTGCAGAAGAAGACAGTATGTTGTTTTCTCCCTCCAGGTATATGATGATATCTTCATATACAAAGAATTATTACATTGAACTTCTGTCATGCTCTTGTGGCTTTCTGTTGAGAGCCACACTTTATGTCTCAATTTATAATTTCCTTTATGTACAAGTAGCGAACTTATGGAATTATACTTAGCAGTATAAGTCAACACCTGTAAGTTAAATAAACAACTTTTTAATTACCACATTGTTACTGGCATGGCAAAGAAATTTCATAACAAGCAACAAATAAGATTAACAGTATTTAAATTTTTCAGGTCAAACTGTCCTTGACCCTAGAAAAGTAGTCATTCTTCAGGCTGTTTATATCAGTTTGAATTAAAATACATGAGTTCTAAGAATGACACTATATGAGCTAAGGCTTGCTGGATCCTTCTCATTTTTAGCCTAAAACAGTACCAAGAAAACTTACTGGTGCAAGACCAATGATTTCTTATGGATCTTCTCCAGGCATCTATCCTACCAGGCAGAAAAGATTTCAGGATAGTGTCATTAGGTTGATTTTCCAAGGCAAAATACCAAAACAAGTATCTAAAGTGTGTCTTGATTTTATTGAAAGGCATTGGTTATAACCTTGGTTCTCTTAGATCATTCCATGGGAGCCATTGTAGGATTGGTTTTAGGATTGAATTGAATAACTTGAGTGGGTCATAATATGACAGGGAATTTGAATATGAGGGTTGGGGATAAAGTTAAGGACAGTACAAAGAATGTACAATGTTTTCTATTCTTGCCCTAAGGAAATGCATATTTAATAAAACTTCAGCAAGGAAATCATCTTTTCCTTTCAAAAGTTTGAAACATCTTTCCCCTGGCTAGGAAAGGCTGAGGATCCTGTAGATCTGTCTATACTCCTTGTAACAGTATCTTGCATTTTCATATATGAGCTTTCTCCTTGCCTTTTGAAGCATGCTTTGGATAAGCTTCTTTCTCAGGCTCTTTACCTTCAGCTCTGAAAAAATGTCCCAGTTTTTCTTAAGGGTTTCTGGCACATCAGGAACCTTATTTTTCTTTTCTTTGACACCTTCTGTGGTTCTAGGCGGAAAAGAGCTCCTCTTAATTTTAATGTCTCCTGAAGGATGTAGTTGAACTATAAGAGCAGTGGGAAATGGATTTGGTTGTAGCTTACAGTTGAGCTGAGATCCTAAGGGAGAAGGTGCATACCATGGAGCATACCGTGGAGCATAAGAAAAAAAGGTACTGGGGCTGTTAGGTGCCTCTCCTTGCAACCCAGAGACTTTAGCTATTGTCTACTAAAAGCCTCAGAGGGCTTCACATTGTGCTTTACTAAGGGAAACTGTTCGATTACAGAGTCTCACAACCATTATCTGCATCTCATAACTCAGATTTCTCTGTCAATTCTGAATTCGGATTGAGTTCTGGGCTTGGAATGACAAAAAATAATGGAGTGCTTTAGATACATGGAAGCCAATTGCTAGAGAAATTGCTCTGAAAATTACTGCTTGCATGTTTAGAATCTTTAGGAATGTTTCCAAGTACTTTGGGGCCACATTTGTTAACCTAAGGGAAAAGGTTTTTTAATCTGAGATGGTCCCAAGAATGGACAACTGCTACTTGCTGTCTGGCGCTCCACACTGCCCAGCTCCTGTGGTCAGTAGCCATGCATTTAGCAGTCAGAGCTCATGACTCTAGGTGAAATTACCTTCGAATCTGATTTCTGGGGCTCCCTACCTCACTGATCACAGCGTGTGGACCATCCACTCAAGAATCAGGATGAGAAGTAGGATATTACTAAAATGATGAGCTTGCTTTTCATTGGAAAATACAGGTGCTAAAAATGTGGTTTGATGATATAGCCTTCATTGTCACTCATTTTAACTCTAATGCTTGTTTACAGTGAACATCCCTTAGCAACTTAGGTCTCTCATTTCATCTTCAAACCTCATTTCATCTTCATGGGAGCCCGGAGAGCTAAATATCCATGTAGATGAGATTGAGGCTGTTTCTATATTTATATTCTTTCTCACTTTAATAGAGAAGTTGGAAGTGTCTTGCCATAAGAAATTAATGTTCATTCAATACTTACATCATTTCCAGAAATAGGGTTGATGACAGTAGCCTATAAGTCGATAAAATTCCAATTTTATTTTGTACGTAGTGAGAATATTTAACATGAGACCTACTCAGCAAATTTTAAGTATAGATACATTACTGTTGACTGTAGGCACAGTTTTGCAGTAGATGTCTGGAGCACACTCATCTTGTTTGACTGAAACTTTATGCCTGTTAGCGTCTTCCCGATTCCCCTTCACCCCAAACCGAGACACACAACATTCTACTCTTTGATCATGTTCTGTTGACATTTTTAGATATTTTCAAATATCACCTCAAATGATGGAATTGTGCAATGTCTTTTTCTAGCCTTGTCATTCATCCATGTTGTTGCATGTTACAGAGTTTCCTTATTTTTAAAAGGTGACTTGTATTTCATTTTATTGATATGCTACATTCCCTTAATCCATTCATCTGTAGATGGACATTTAGGTTGTTTCCACATCGTGGCTGTTATGAGTAACACTGCTATGCAAATAGAAATGCTAATATCTCTTCAAGATCCTGATTTCATGTCTTTGATAACTCAGAAGTGAGAAACTGCTGTATTCTAGCCCTTCCTCTTATTTTTGTTTCCTAACTAAATTAATCAGTTGTTTTTTTGAACCAGATGTATGCTTTCTTGCATAAAACAGAAGTCTATATTGTCATAAGTCTAGGTATAGTGGTAAAAATAAGCTTACCTTGTTATTAGAAATGAAATGTTGAGTTTATAGGAATTTGGAGCTAGAAAACACAATTGTGTAGTTCAGCTCTTCCATCTTGTGAGTAAGATGCATTGTCCAGAAAAATAAACTGTCCTAGTCTTCTTACACATCCTTCAAGGTTCTTTCCATCTGAAAATACCACTTCCTGTCCCAAATGGGGACACAGAAAACCCCAGCAATGTGTCTGTCAGACACTTTGTAATAGTCACACTGAAAGCACTAACCAAAAGTAATTGGGGATTCAGCCAGCATTCCCAGGAAAGGCATTTCTATTTGGACTGCAGCCATACAGGCCTCTTTGAGTCCTGGTTCCTTCCATTCACCTTAGGCTAGTTTCATCTGTAAAGCAGAGAAACTAATAGTATTTACAGGATTATAAAGATTAAATGAAGTATTATTGTAGGAGGCCAATTAGTGTAATCCCAGGGGTCTGTCAAAATATGTTCACTGTTCTTACTTTTCCGAATCTCTGGCCAGCTCAGACTGAAACCTTTGGGGCCCTAAACAGAAAACCTAACTAGGCAGAGCCTGAACACCTGATTGGTAAATAACTATGAGAATATTATGAGAACATTTATGAGGTGATGTTTTAAGCAGGTAGTTATGCAGCAATAAAAAATTATAATTACCAACAAAAAACACCACAGCAAATCAAGGTGTTGAAAGAGAGGGGGAACCTTATATTTTATGTACTTTTTGTAAGAAAATAACCTTGAAAATTGTGGAACTGGCCTGGAGGTTATTTTGTGCTGTTAGAGACAAACCACACCGCCCACAGTTCATTTAATATGTTCCAGAGTGTGTAGAATTTGGCACCTCCCTTTTGGACTCATTGGTGCATATCATACTTGAGCATACTGGGTTGATGGTGACATGCTTCCTCTCTAGAACCTGAACATTATATTTTAAAACTTTTAATTTTGTAGTCTGAATTAAAATACCTACATTTCATACTATGGATGAGTTTGTCTTCTAAAAATGCCTACATTTCATACTACTGACAAGTTTGTCTTCTAAAATGTAGATACAGAGTGACTCATAGTACGTCTTTGTTGCTGAGCTAATATAATTCTACAGTTCAGAACATGAAGTCATTGAACAAAATAACCATTTATTAACTTCTCTCATTTATTCTATCAGGCATATTTTAGAAGACTAGTTCTCTCCAAAATGTTTCTTTACACTAGTTGCAGACTTCTATAGTAGAGCTAGGGTCTCAAAATGGTTTATTTTGCTGATGTTCTGGGGCTATGTACATGAAATTAGTACGGTTCCCTTTACTACTTGGGAGCAGGTGTAATGATTCCCTTTTTACAATGGCTTTTGCCATTGTAAAAGGGGAATATACTCCTGTGCGCATAATATCCAGCATCAGAATTTATGATCTGCACCATCCCAAATAGTCCAAGTTCTGAAGAAACTTAGCCTTACTTATATAACCTCTTCCACTTACAAATGTCACATCATGTGACCTGTCATCATTTGCCATGGTAAGGAACTGCTGTGCCTTCTGTTGTGACATCGTGTTGTCTTCTCCCTGGTCATGATTCTCACATAAGTGGTTTTGATTTTTACTCAACAACTCACATTTACAGGGTAGCTTCAAGCCTTGAGGATGGTCTCTGTACTCTGTGCGGCATGAGGATCTATATGTAGGTTGTTTCTCTGTTTTTTGAAAGGCTTAATGTCTTTTCCTGCCAGAGAATTATGCTAGAAATTATCCTAAAGCATCAGCGTTTCTCTTAGCTTTCAACATCTAAAGGGGAGGGGTCTTGGTTTGATCTTGTTCCTCCCTAAAGTCTGTTTAACCCCATTCAAATTTACTGTTCCTCTTTCCATTTCCATCCAACCAGAAAAGGACCTCACATTCTTAATTCAGTGGGTATTATCCTACTTATATTTATATAAACAAGGATGGCCTTTGTATGGTTCTGGAAAGAGCCAAAGAGTTTTCCTAGAGAGTTTTCTGGGCCACCTTATGGAAAACCGTTGGCAATGCTAAGTTAATCAACTCTACTTGTCCTAGATGTAGTGGTACCTCCATTCACGAACTTAATTCTTTCCGTGACTCTGGTTACAGCAAATTAGTTCTTAATTTGTGGAAAGAATTAAGTTCATAAACTGAAATATCACTGTCCCCCTACAAATACGTGTTGAGAATATCTTAATTTTGTTTTTCCCTCTAATTACCAGCAAAGAACCTACCAGTGTTTTTCATTCCATTTGTGCTGCTATAAAATGCTGTCTTAGTGACTTTGCTCATTCTTAGACAAAGTACACGACATCCAAAATTAAAGGAATAAAGGTTTATTTCAATTCATGGTTTATAGACGTTTCTGTCTATAATTGGCTGGCTCCAAGGCAGGATGGCATGGCAGAGGGCCATCAAAGAGGAGGAACAGTCCACAGCAAACAGGCAGGTGAGAGCACATTAGTCCTTTTTCTGTCCTGTATGTTTTATGAAGGCTACCCATCCTAAAGCAGGTGTCGCACTCACACCCTTAATTCTAGCGAGAACTATGCCAAACTCATTAGTAGACTGATTTAGTAATCACATACCCTTGACCTGAGCACCACACACACTAGATCCAGCCACCTCTGAAAAGCACCTCCTATGACTGAGGCTTTGAGGGGATGTCTAACAGCTACAAAGTGGGTAATTGATAAAGAACAGAAATTCATTTTTCACGGGTCTGAAACCTGGCCTTTCAAGATCAAGGTGCCAACAGGTTCAGTGTCTGATGAGGACTTGGTCTCTGCTTCCAAGATAGCACTTGTCACTGTATCCCGCAGAGAAGAGGAATGCTGAATCCTCACAGTGGAAGGAATAGGAGGCATGAAAGCAAACTTGCTTTTTAAGCCCTTTGTATGGACACTTAATCCCATTTGTGAGGGTGGAGCTCTCACGACTCAGAGGGCACACCGCTTGGTACTATTGGAGCAAATTTTCAACATAAAACATTCAGACAGCATATGTGCTTAGCATATATTGGTGGAATTGAATAGAAATAAAACTAAGGCTAGCATCTATTTATCTTTTACAAATTATTCCTAATTTCACCTGTCTTACTGCTTCGTTGAGCTCTACTCATCCAGAAATTTGAAGGCAGAGCATTGAAGATGATGCTCCAAGAATCTAGTTTATTTGGTCCACTGCTATACAAAGAAATGAACCTAAACCAGAACTGTTCTGACAATTACTCAAACCAGTTCATTTCACCAGAGGCCGGGGAGATGCCACTGCTATTCTTGCCCTTGATCCATTGCTTAAGTTTACTCTCAGGATGTTATGTTACCCAACTTCCCCCAAAGGGCACACTTTTACAGTAGATTCATTCCTATTGGACAACTGTTCCAACATATGGCTCATCCTAGGAGGCACCAACAGACCGAGATACTCTGATTTCCATACTTCCACTGCATTTCTTCAGATAGCTTGGTCATAAAATTCACAGCATGTAAAACTTCCTGTAACACTGTTAAAGTGTGAGGAAGAGCTAGACTTGGCATATTTTTAGAACACTTTGCACCTGGATTTAAATTTTTAACATTTTCCTTATGAGTTACCAGTTTCATTGTGTGCATTACAAAGAAGGATGTGAAGCTGAGTGTGATGGTAAATGCCTATAATCGCAGCACTTGGGAAGCTGAGTCAGGAGGCTCACTGCAAGTTTTAGGCCAGCCTGGACTACATAGTGAGTTCAAGGCCAGCCTGAACTATATAGTGAAACCTTGTATCAAAACAAAACAAAACAGGGGCTGGGGATTTAGCTCAGCGGCACAGCGCCTGCCTGGCAAGCGCAAGGTCGTGAGTTAGGTTCCTGGTACCAGGAAAAAAAAAAAAACAAAAAAAAAAAAACATAAGCATCAGTTTAGGGGCTGGGGATTTAGCTCAGCGGCAAAAGCGCCTGCCTGGCAAGCGCAAGGTCGTGAATTCGGTTCCCGGTACCGGAGAAAAACAAAACACAAAACAAAAAAGCAAAACAAAACAAAACAAAAACAAGGATGTACATGAATGTGTTAGATGTAAAGTGTGGATCCATTCCCTTGATTTTATTACGTAAATACTTCAGATACTTAGAAGAATAACAAACTTCTATGTACACATCTCCCACATTTCACCCAGTATGGACTCTGCTGTTTTTGGTTTCTCTCACAAAACACAGACCCACCTGGAAGTTCCTTTGTTTCCCTTCCCCACGTCCATTTCTTTGCCCTGCTTTCCACAGGGGAACCATTTTTCTGGAGTGGTTTTATTTCTTCCTTCTTCTGGGGACATTTGAGCTGTTCACAGATTTCCTTTATTACAAGTGACGCTGCAGTTCACATTCTTGTCTGCGCACCTGTGCCTGGGTTTTCTTGGGATTTTGTACAAGATTGGGAACTACCAGGTCTTCAGGTATGCATGTCTTCATTATTGCCAAGTCACTGTACAGCTCAGTGGTAGAACCAAGCCACTATGCCACCAGCAAGTGTGAGAATTCTTGTTTCTTCACACCGGAGTCCAAAACTGGCAAATTAAATAGACTTTTTACTTTTACTGTTATATTTAGCTGCTTTAGCTTTATAATAAGTCTTGCTATGTGGAAAGACAAATCCACTCCCTCTTATTTTTATACATTGTCTAAGCCAGAAGTCCTTACATTTTTCTGGTCCCAAGACCCTGTCAACTTCTAGAAATTATTGAAGATGCTCAAAGAGCTTTTGTTTATGTGTAGTCTATCAATATTTATTAAAAATTAAGACATTTTTAAAATGTCTATTCACTTAAATGTAATAGTAGACCCATTACATGTAAGTATGAGTGATGTTTTAAAGTACAGAATAACCAGTTTTCCAAAATAAAAAATTTAGAAGAATGTCATAGTTCTCATTTTGCAGTTTCTTCAATGTTTGGCTTAATAGCAGGCAGATTCTCGTATATGCTTAACTGAAGACAGCAAGATTCTCACATCTGCTTCTGAATTTAACATGCTATGGTGTCTCAGGTCATATACCCTCCAGAAAACTTGACAGATCACCACTGAGAGAATGGAAAAGGCCTCGTCTTGGTGTTATTGTAAACATAGTTTTGACCCCACTGATCTCTTCTTCACTCAGTCTTTCCTCTTCTCCTGCACCACAATAATCAATACACAAGATTTCTGTGACCTCAAACAGTGTATGATTTGCATTTACCAGCAAGCAGTGTGTTCTGCAGCAAGCTTGGGCTGGGCATCTTCTGATCCAGTTTAATTCTGACCTGATCTACCTGGAGACAGCATCAGAGCCCATAGGCTGAGGAATCTGTACCCAAGACCACCCTATCTTATATAGCTTCAGGATGAGAGTTGGTCCCTAGAAAGACCGAAGTAAGCATGATTAGAGCTTTGGGACTTTCAGCTAAGTCCTAAGCCCCAGGTCATTTTCCCTGTGCTTCTGACTGATATGCTACAAACTGGGGTTCCCACAACCCCTGCCTTGGTATTGATTAATTTGCTCAAATGGTTCATAGAATTCATGTGAACACACCAACTTATTAAAAGGGTATTAGGAGGGACACAGATGAGAAGTGTATAGCATGTGGATGAAGGGGTACAAAGATTCAATGCTGTCTCCAGTCAGGCCACCTGCAGGGAACTCCTGCAGCTCTGTGGACTTCATCACACAGGCATGACTTATTAAACCATAGCCACTGGTGGCCTTATCCTTCATCCAGTCTTCTCTCCAGAAGTAAGGGTGGAGCTGAAAGTCCCAAAGCTCTAATCATGCTTACTTAGGTCTTTCCAGGGACCAACTCTCATCCTGAAGCTACCTAGGAACTGCCAGTCATGGTGACCTCATTAGCATGGAAAAGGGCACTATCATTTTGGAGGTCCAAAGAAGTTGTATAATGGGAAACTCGGTGAGAACCAAACTGAATATACACATCATAATATCACTCTCACTCTCCTCAAAAAGGTCTTGCAAACTTCCAGGATCACTGAAAAATGCTTTTCTAGAGTATTTTTTGGCCCTTTGTTTCATATGAATTTTAGGATCAGTTTATAGGGATGAATACAAATAGGCACATATTTGTATCAGAGGGAATTTATAGATTAATTTGCTAATAATTTTGTATTGTACAATCACGAACAAAATACATCATTCTTTAACTTTGCACAAAATATATTATTCTATAACTTTGTCTTATTTGTATCTTTCAATAATATTAGCATGTATTTGGTTAAACGTTATATCTATCCCTTATGTTGTAATTACATAATTTATGGGTTTTATTATTATTTGAAAGTACCCTTTTAAATATACATTTTAAAATTAGTTGGTTGCTGTTGCATAATTGGAATCACTTCAACTGGTGCTTCAGGCACCAGTTTAAGGACGCTGACAGTCCTTAAAGTTAGAGAGCTCATTTGCCCTCAGGCCCTTTGTGCCTGCTTACCCCTTTAGGGGTGACTCTCTATCCTCTACACAGAGCATTTATTCCTCCACTGGTCTGCATTCCTTCTTATCCTTCTGGGTTCCACTTAAATGTCACCTCTTCAAAGAGGCCCTAGGTCTCTCAATCCCATCGTGCCTAAACCCTATTATTTTCTATCATCATGCCTGGTTGATTCTGTCATGGTTTATTAAAACATATAATTATGCATATTTTTTGTTTGTTTGTTTTTCTTCCATTACCAGAAATCGAACTCATGACCTTGCACTTGCCAGGCAGGCGCTTTGCCACTGAGCTAAATCCCAGTTTTTTCTACTTGTTTATGTGCTTTGCTTATTTTCTGTCATCTTCACTAGGCTGTGCTTCTTTGATGACAAAGACTGTCTGGCCCACCACTACATATCTAGCTTTTAACACACTTCCTACTTTGCTGGTGTACCCTGATATGGAATTGCATTCAATAAATATTTACTGAATGCACAACTGCTTCAGTATTCAAGTGGGACAGACAAGTATTTCATCCTTAAAAGTTTCACAAGTAGGAATGAAACTGAAAAGATGACTTTATCTGTATATGTACATATATTTATACATACATCCTCTTCAAACCCTGGGAGATGACCAACATTCAGTGTTCTTAGCCTGTTGAGAATCCAGGAAAACCACTTAACTGCAGAGGAAATTTCAATTACACAATGGAGATTAAAGTTTCAGCACTTGGGAGTAATTACAAAGATGGTTTCCATTATATAGCTCAAGAAAAAAAGAAAGGAGAAAGAAAGGCATGAAAACCCAATAGGAATAGCATTTCAAACACTAATCAAATTATTACCTTTATTGCAATCCCAGAAAAATTATTTCAAATCCTCAGGTCTAAGTCCTGCAGACTGATCACTGATGATGTGGTTAAAATTCGAGAATTCGAAGAAGCTTGGTTTTGCAGGAATATTTTAAGTCATTCTGCTAATACTAGTGAAGGGATGACCTTCGCTAATCAACACATAGGGTGTTTCTCCTCTTCTTCCTTGAGATTCACTTGTTATTTGTACAACTTTCTATATAGTACTTAGTATGCGAGTCTTTTATTGCAATTATTTTTCACATATATGTGGTTTATTTCTCACTGCTGTATGACATATTTGTGGCCCCTGTTGTGTTTTAAACTTCTTTTCATGGTCTAAATGATCTTCTCAAGGGCCATAATGAGCATTCTGGGATCTTGCCACCCAGCATGCATTTACTTATCTTTGGATAAAATAGTCTGCTGTGATTTTCCCTTGGGGAAACTCTAACTGCCTACATCCTGAGCACCATGATTTGATGAGTTTAATCCCATTTCCTGTTCCAATGACAAGTGTATTTCCTCTTCCAAGAAGTAATTGGATGGGCACATGATTCCACATCAGGAAGTGTTTCAGGATTGTTCTGGGGGACACACCCGTTTTCCCAGTGCATATGAGTGTTGAGGCATGTTGTGGTCCACTTTGGAAGCAATCACAGGAGGGAATCAGCATAGAGATGGGGCCAACACTAAGAGAAACTAGGTCCTAGTCCCAATCGAGCATGGGCCATACATCTGAAAAGAATTAATTCTTGGACTTTTAAATTACACAAGTGAGAACATTTACTTTTTAAAAATAAAGACTGCTTTGAATTGTTAGATCTGTCAGTTGCAACTAAAATAATTCTTGTGTATGGTAAGGACTTGATTAAAGTTTTTGAATAATTTTCATCATTTTCCCCTTTATTTTAAGGCCTCTCACAAAATCTGAAAAGATTCCTGATTTGAATAAATGGAAAAACAAATCTTTGCCAAAAACAATCATAGCTTTTACTTCTTCTGGGTCCAACATCTCTATTTGACAGGCCAAAGGTTACTTATTAATTATTGCTATTTCCAGGTGATTCCTGATAGCTGGAAAGCTTCCCTTTTAATGTTCTGAAAAACAAGCAAATTTGTAAATTTTATGCTGATTTAAGATCAGAATGTATTTATGCTGAAGAAAGCATTTTTTTCTTTTGTGAACAACCATATTTTCAATCCAATGTGCTGATTTAGTTAATGCAATATCTAACAAAGAAGTTTAAAACTAGGAAGTAGAATACATTCTTCAGAATTAAATTTGACAAATACTTTTGCTTAGAACTAAATGATTCAGATGTGTAAATGGAAAATGAAAATCACTTGTAATCTTATCATTAGAGATAATAGCTGAGATTTTGAAGCATAACTGTCTAGAAAATTTTTATATGTAGCATTTTTGTTGAATACTAAAAATATGGAATCATCTTTTATCTACTGTCTGTATATTTAATAATAAGAAAAATGTAATGTCCTTCTATATCAAAATATACAAATATCATATATATGTATGATTGATTGATTTATATTCTAAATCAATTGATTTGTATTCCAAATTTTTGAATGATTAGTGTTCCATTATATAGATATATAAAAATAGTTTTTTAAAAACATTCTTAGCAGGATGTGATGGTGCATGCCCCTAATCCTAGCACTCTGGGAAGCTGAAACAGGAGAATTAATGTTTGAGCCCAGCCTGAGCAATGTACCACTTAGTGAGACCCTGCCTTAAAATTTAAAAATAAAACAAAAAAAAAAATTAGGAATGTAGCTCAGTAGGAAGGCCATAGTTTCAATTCCCAGAACTTCAAAAAAAAAATTAAAAATTAAAAAAGCAAATCAATTCCCTAATGTTAGTATTACAATTAAGGTTAACAAGTCATCACATACTTAGATAATACTTTAAGAATAAAATCCAAGAAAGATAATGGCTGACACATTTTTAAAAATTGATACATTTTGCCAAATTGCATTCTAAAGCCCGTGCACGTCAGTTTTCTATATAATCACAAACCTCTGGATGATCATCCTTGTTCATTTTTACCTGTCTCATAGATAATGAGTATCCTGTAGCTTTTTTAGTTTGGATTTCTTTGATAACTAATATGGTAAAACTTTTTCATGGCTAACCTATAGATTTGTATTGCTGTAAGAAACCTCCCAGAATCTTAGGTGCAATCCTACAGATTTCCAGGCTCTGCCTCAGTTGTGCTAGGAGGTGCCCTGGCAAGCCCAAAGTCACTGGTGCTAGTGGGCTGAATGCCCCTGCTTTCAGGGCTGGCCTAGGTCAACAAGGGCACTGTGGCTCTTTTCACGGGTCTCCCAGAATTCAGCAGGAAACCAGAGCTGATGCTCAGGAGAGAATGAACACACAGGACCATCATCTTGAAGCTAGGCTCTAGCTGGGCCAGCCTCCCATCTGCCTCATTCTCTTTGCCAGGTGAGACTCAGGAGTTGGGAGAAAACTCCACCTCCATGCACACCCACATTGCACACAGCTGTTTTTTCAAACCCTCCACCACACATGCTTTCTTTAGGTTAATAGGAAACAGGTGGACCAAAACTCCCCTCAATCCCTTTTTTTTTTTTTTTTTTTTTGATCTTTTTGAGACAGTCTCCCTGTGCAGTTCAGGCTGGCCTTGAGCTCACTTTGTAGCCCAGGCTGGCCTCGAACTCACAGTGCCTCCTGTCTCAACCTCCCGAGTGCTGGGATTACAGGCATACACCACCACGCCCGGCCTTCCTCAATTTCTTTTGAGACAAACTTGTATTTTGGAAAGTATTAAGGTTGTTTTTCTCAAACAAGAGGAGATCATGACAGATTTATTTCTTCATCTGTCTCTTGGGTCAATAAAAGCATTCATTTAATGTCTTCTATCAGCTGTATGCATTTTCTATCAGCCAGTGGTCACCTCAGTGAATCCAAATGTAGGTTTGCCAAGTCAGTCAGCACTGAGGCTCACTAAGATTAGTCCATTCGCTCCATCCATAGAATTTGTTCCTTTAAACACATCAAAATGGAGTGACTTTCTCCAATCAAATGCACTTATTAATGAAGGGGCTTAATATTTTCCAGGTTCTGATAACAGTATACTGCCCAATAGGTGGAAGCTTCTCTTGTGATTAAATTTTCTTGGCAATATGTCCAGGAAATTTCCTTACACATTTTTCCCTAACACTTTTCTAGTACTGAGATTTAGAGGTATGGAGGACTTTTGTTTATTTTAGAAACATATGCCTTCCATAGTAAAGAGTCATTCAGAATAAAACTAAACCTATGTGCTGATAATCTAAATATTCTTTGAAGATGCAAAAGGACAAAAGGACAATTAGAAGAGATACAGGGTCAAATGACCATGTTAATTTTTTAGAATCTTATTCATCTCCTTAGCAAGGTGTGTAAACTGCAAATTTTAATGTAGTCCAGCTTTCTCCAGACACAGCTTCGGCCCAGTGTTCATTATAGTGCAGCAGGCTTGTCCCACACTGCACATTGGGAGAGGTCTCAGGACAACCAGCAACTTGGCAGACACAGATCCAAATAGGTTTGCAAGCTGCTATGAGGCAGATAATTAAGATAATGGTTATAATAACATGTGACAAGCAGTTTTGTCGTTAGACCCAGACAAAAGACTCAAGACTTACAAAGGTCCTACATTTCTCAAATCCAAAAGAATAAATTCATCAAGGCACAATGGATGTTGTCTGAAAATACATCAGTCTCAAGGGGCAGGGATGTTCAAAAAGTTATTTGCAAAGGGGAGGGGGCCGTGGCTATGTGGAGGATACCGACCCCGAGATCTACGGACATCTCAGAGGGAGATCTTGAACAGGGAGGAGTAAAGAAGACCACGGACAACTAGAGGTAGACTGGTTGCTTTGGGGTAGAGTGATAAGACAGTGACCAATCTCCGTGGTGAAAATCTCACCTCAGGAGCATCCTCCAGAGAAGCTGTCATGAATTCTGATACTTGAGGATGGGCCAAAGTAGAGGGGCCCAGGGGATGGAGGTGAGTCTGAGTCAAGTGCTGTCCAGCCACATCAGTCCAGCCACTGAATAGGAGATGGGAAGCCAGGAGCAATTTATTCATTTTGAAAAATCTATTGTTTTCCACGAAATTTATATTAGTATCTATCCACATGTATTGTTAGATTGCTTTATGGCTACCCCAAAATACATAGGCTTCAAAAAATAACAGACATTTACTATTCTCACAATTTAGGGGACAGTAGCTGGGGGGGGTAGCATCAAGAGGTTAGCTGGGGTTGAAATCATCTGAACACTTGGCAGGAGAGAGGACTTCCCTTCTCCATGTTGGCCATGCCCTGGGAGGCTTCTCCAAAACATAGCAGCTGCCTTACCCTCGGAAAAGTGACCCAGGGTAGACAGAGGCAGAGAGAGGGAGCTATCATTTCTATGACCTCACATTGGAGTACAAAAAATCACTTTTAGCATAGTCTGTTTATTAGAAAAAAATGATTAAATCCAGAGTGTTTTTAGGAGACTGGGAAGAAATAGGCTCCAATTTTGAAGGAAACCATATCAGTGAAGATTTGGATGGTATTTAGCAGTATACAGGCATTCCTTGTAAAAATCAATGGCATTTATCTACGTAATTTATTCAATATTTTACCTCTGAAGACAGAACTGTTTCTGTTTTCCCATCTCCGACATTTACAAAAAAACCTATTCATGTGAAAAAGACAGGACTGTGGAGTCACCAGCATGCCTTTTGGGAGAAGAGCTATATTTGCTGGTGAAAGTTCTTGATTCAAAGGTAAAAAGGCAGAGCTTCTGTGGGCTTATGGGATGACTTTGAAGTTTGCTTTGGGGCCAAATGAGAAGGTGGGAGGGATGAAAAAGAGAAACAGAGGGAGTGGAAGGAGTAACACAGAGATGGTAGAAGACGGTGTTTTCCTTCCCCAGACTTAAGTTAAACTCCCCCAATGGACAAGGTGAAGAGTAGGGCTAGGCCTTCTGTCTGGGCTGGGTTGAAGTAAACTAAGAAATACATGTGACTGTGGGGAGTAAATGAAGAGAACTAGGAGGAAGGAAGCTCATGGAGTTTGCAGAATGTGGTAGGTGTGGAGTGGCCATGATGGAGCAGGGAGGCTCCCAAGGCCCCAGTCAAGAACCCAGGTCAAGGTCAGCAGCATCTCCAAAGGCCAGAGAGGATCAGCTGATACATAGATGCCCTTGATTTCCAGAAGTTCTTCTACTTTGCTGAGTCAAAGGTATGATCAGAATATTCTTTAGTGAATTTCTGCTTCTGGTGCTAACTGCAGAAAATGTTGGAAAGTAACTATGGGGATTTCTTAAATTGAAAGAAAATATTTTATTTAGCTGGGAGTGGGGTGAGGTATAGCTTGAAATATGACCTTACTTACTGTTCACATTGTCTACATTGCTGTCTCCACACTCCCTCTGGGATCTAAAAGGTCTCCAGCATTTAGGAAGCTCTGAACTGCTGTGGCTTTTATTTTTTCTGTTTTAGAAGCATATTATTCTAATATTATAAAATCCTGGCCAGGACTAAATGAATGATCCAGAACAAAGGGTCAACATGACTTTCTATCTCACTTAGTTTGAAAACCCACTTTGAGAAGCTAAATGCAAAATGACCTTCCTCAAAAAGCCTTTTCTGTATTTGGAGTTTTAAATAATTTTTTATTCTGAGAAGACAATAAATGTTCCTGAATTTCATCTTCTAAAAGCTTAATTGACTTCTCTTTAGTAGTAGAAAATAAGTACCTGATGGCTTGTTGCCTGCCTGTCCTGGACACCTACTTCTGTGAGGAATCTAGTCCCCAGTATGCTTGTTCTAGGAACCCTGGACAGAAGCCACGTGTAATTTAACATTCTGTACAAAGCTAGCGACTAAGAACACACTATTATTGTTTGGAAACATTACAAGGACACTAATCTTTTTCCTTTCTTTCTTTTAATCTTAGCTTTTGCAACTGAGGCTTAGGCTTTGTTCAACCTGTTTGGTTTTCTGGGTGGCAACTGCAAACTCAAAGTGGATTAAGTTAAGCTCACAGAGACGGACTATTTCCTGGGAGCATAGCCCCCGACTCAGGTCTCCTTGAGAATGTGGGCAAGTGGAGCTTTCTCTTCAGTTTGGACTTGAGTCTGGAGCATGAGAAGACGCCATTCAACTTCCTGTGACATTTTTTATTGCCATATCTTATTCTGGGGTTGGTGATCTCTAGAACTGAGACCCATTAGGAGCACAGAAATCCAGCTGCAGCTCGTGGGGACAGTCGTTCATTGACTTTGTTCCCAAAACAGTCTGTCACGTTCTCGATGAAATGCCAATACTTTCTATACACTATAATGTTACATAAAACAGTGATTTGTTTTTTTTTAAAGGATGGCTCATGGTCCTTTCAATTTACTCAGGTGGAGGGTTGGGGCTTTTTGTTTGTTTGTTTGTTTGTGGTTAATCACCCTCAGCTTTCCACCACACTGGCTCCTGTGTTCCGCTCTAGGCCTTATGTGACTCTCCTGCCACTTCAAATAAACTCTGCCCTTCTCTCCTTCAAAACTGTTTCATTTCAAATGACTTCCTTTGAGGCCTCCATAAGAGCACCTATGAGACTTACTTGAATGGCTGTGCTTCCTCTAAATGTGTATTTTCTCATCAGCCTAAGAATAACCATTTTTCAAAAATGATTTCTCCCCTCTCTTGTCTTGCCTCCCTCTCTTCTCTCTCATGCCAATATATTTTATGGCCTTCCCTGCTGCCCCCAGCCATGCTGCTCTCCTCTACTCAGCAATTTCTCAGCTCCTGCTACATGCTGTGATGGCCTTTATGCTGGAGATGCAAAGATGAAGAGCACAGAGCTCAGAGTCTGGAGAAGACACAAGACAAAGACAGAAAGAAGTCATTAACGATGGGGGTAGTTTGTTCTCTGTTTGGTGAAGTGCCGACATCAGTGTGGATAAAATACTCACACGCCAGTTGGATGGGAGCAGTGGACATTCATTACTGCACCTCCGGACAAGGACAAAGAGGAGGGCCGTCTGGGTACTATGGGGACCCAGCCAAGGTACTGTTAACTTGTGACTCAAAGCATCATGTCCTGGAATTTGCCCTCTCTGCCGCCTCCAAGCGAGCTGGCAGAGCTCCTTTGCTAAGGGGTCATGCTCTCCCTTTGGGCCACTGCAGGGGGGAATGGGAAACTGATTGAAGTCGTGTGACTCATATGCTGTTCTGATTACTCTTTACCTGCTCTTGTGGGGGAAACAAAGATCTTGCCTCCAAATCCCTTAAGGTCTATTTAGTAGGAAGGACCATTAGCAGGCACAGAAAAGTAGCAACCAAATAATTTTCGTAGCACAACCTATAAGCCTGCACAAATTGGTCTTTTGGGTACTGAAATTTTGTTGAACACAGAGACAGGAGAACTAATAAGCTGGTCATAGCTGCTTCCAGGGGAGGAGAGCTTAAATGTGGAGGATCTAATTGTTTCCAACCTTGGCTGTTGTAGGAGTATATTATGAAGAATCTGTTAATGCAGAAGTCTCTTATTACATTTTGGGCTACTTTCTCAAGACAAATGCCCCAACATATAATTACTGTACAATCAATCATGAGAATAAACATTTTTAGAGAGTGTGATAGATTGCCACGTAGTTCCCAGAAAAGATTATGTAAATGTGCACTCCTCTCTCCCGGCTATATATAAGGTGGCCACCTCAAAAACTAAGTAGCATCCATAACAGTAATTATGTTTTTAAAAAACATTTTCAACTTTAAAAATAATTTCAGTTTTTCTTTCCATTTCGTGATTACTAGTGATGCTGAACATGTTATCATATATTTATTAGTCATTTTTCTATCATCTTTTGCCAGCTAGCTGTCTCTTTTTGACTTTTGCTCCACTGAGCCCCTATACATGAGTTATATAACAACAGAACAAGGTCTGAACTGAGACGCTGTGTTATTTTATGACATTGGCCTGATAAAGGGTTCAGAACTGAAAGTTATGGTCCTTAAGACAGCTCACAAAGGTCTTGTCTGGATGAATTCTGAGTCAGGAGACAGTTCTGTAACTGGAGTGTGCTAGCATTTTTCCAGGAACGCTGTGCTGGGTACCAGCACCAAGGCTGCCTCAGGTCAGTGTGCATTTCACCTAAAGCAACCGGAGTGTTTGACCCACCAAGCACATCTTGCTTTTAAGTTTAATTTTAAAGACTAGTAGGATCATAGGTTGCATTCTAGTGTGGAGCAATATATATAAGTCTTTATGTAAATTTGGTAAAGCTCATTTTGAGATCTCATTTTGTGGGGAAAAAATAAAATTGTCTTTCTAGTCTCATATCTATTAAAACTGGGTACATAGTTACAAACCTGGCTTTATGCGAAATCTCAAAATAAACCTAGATAATAACAGAAGTTAGGTTTTTGTTTGTTTGTTTGTTTTCTTTGTTTTTGTTTTTTTGTTTTTTTTTCCAGTACTGGGAATCGAACTCACAATGTCGTGCTTGCCAGGCAGGAGCTGAGCCGCTGAGCTAAATCCCAGCCCCAGAAATTAGTTTTCTAGATTGTTAGATGTTCATGTTTAAGATATACAGGTATGATAATTTTTTATCTTTACTTTTATGTAACCAATTGAGAAAAATGTGTTTAGTTGTGAAATACCTGATACTTTTGTTTGCTTCTGTTGATTGTTAAGCTATTTTATGTTTAAATTCCGTAAAGATCATTGCTCTGCGGAAGCACCAGTCACTGTTCTGTTTCTTTCTTAATAATTTTTTTTTGTCTTTTTGAGACAGTGTCTTCTTTGTAGTTCAGGCTGGCCTTGAGTTCACTCTGTAGCCCAGGCTGGTCTTGAACTAGCAGTGATCCTCCTGCCTCAGCCTCCCGAGTGCTGGGATTACAGGTGGGCGCCACCATGCCTGGCTTTCTTAATAATTTTTAATGAAAAGAAATATAGGAAAAAGACGTAAAGATGAGGCAAAAATTATTACTGTGGACGATGACATGAGACTGTCACAGTGAATCTCATGCAAATCAAATGAGTGTGTAGAGATGAGTTTTAGGATGTGATGTAAGAGCCAGTTTCTTCACCTGATGTTTGATGGGATGATATCAAAAGATGATAGTTTTAATATTCAGGCATCAATGCATTTACTGTTCTATATATTTTAATAAGTGCTCTCAGATGGCATTTACCTCTCTGGAATATTTAGTTTTCTTCCAGCTAAATTAATAAATAGCGATGCTCTGCCTTTTCCATTCAAATGAGATGTGAATGGCTCTCAGTAAGTCCTGGTTTTTGAGTCACTTGGCCAGTGGGAAGAACTGGTTTTAGTGTGGAGTATTTCACACCGTGTTTGAAAAACCCAACGATGGCAGGAAGTGTCTCAGGAGTCACAGTGAGGGACAGATGCAGGTGGCAGAAAAAAACAGAACAAGGAAATGTGTGACTGCACACTGACCTCATTTTCTCCACCTATAAAATAAGTATTAACTTTAGTAGAATAAAGGATTAGATGAGGTGATATATATTAAGTGGTTCTCAAACTTTGATGTGTATCATAATCAACAACAAATTAATAATTACTAGAATACAGAGGCCCATATGCACTGAGAAAAGCAAGAGTTTCTGTTATATGTTGTTTTTGAATATTTCTTATACAAAGCATACACGCACAAATATACACTTAAAAATGTGTTAAAAACCCTTTGAGGCTGGAGATTTAGCTCAGTGGCACAGCGCCTGCCTGGCAAGCGCAAGGTCATGAGTTCGATTCCTGATACCGGAAAACAAAACAAAACAAAACAAAAAACCCCTTTGAAACTCTTCAAACAGATGATGCTTAAACGTGTTAGGAAAGTCTATTTCCAATAAGAATGGAACACACAATTTTAGCAATAAAATAACACATCAATTGAAACATTTCAAAACATCCATTTTTAAGATTCTCTTTCATGTAACAAATATCTTTTGAAAAGAAGCAATTACTCTCTCTCTCTCTCTCTTTTTAAAGTAACCTTTTCTTTTTATCAAGGGTAGCTGAAGTGTGCTTCTTCTATATAAAACAGTGTCTGGCCTGCAGTACTGAGTTGTCTCCAAATGGATCTTGCTCACATAATACTCTCTTGGGTTTGCTCTCTGTATTGCTTTCTCAATAGTCTTACTTAAAATAAATCTGGACCTTGACACTCACCCCTGCTAAAACCCTCCACTGAAGCACAGTTGGCTGCAGGATGAGTGCTAAACTCTTTAGAATGCAAAAAGCCCTTTGCAGATGTTCAGGGTCATTTGCAATCACTCCTGGTTCTGCATTATAGGTTTGTTTTCTGAGGCTCTCTGGGCACTGAGCATCCTTTAAGCCTCTGCCCATTGGCACATGTTGTGCTTCTTTGTTTTGAATATTCTTTCTGCTCTTCTAAGAAATTTCTCCTCATCCCACCAATACAGAGTAGGCATGTCAGAGTTTCCTGAGGGTCTTGCCCTGACTCCCACAACTAGAGATACTGTTCTTCACTATAACCACTCAGTCTTTCCACCACTAAAGTCATGATTTTGAGTTGCCATGGTCTGTTTCTCCCTGGACAGGAGCAGCTTGGGTGGCCACACCCACCTTTCAGTCCTAATACCTCGAATAGGGCCAAGTCAAAGCTCAGTACATGTTGTCAAATGAACAAATAAAATGGACAGATGATGGCATACCAAAAAAATATGTCATAACTGAGACTCTCTGTTTTACCTAAATGTTTTTATTTGCTTCTATGATTCAAGGAACTTGAATGAGGCCAGGTCATCATGGAGTATAGAGTGCATTTCCATTCTAGATTTTTCTAGCAGGAGAAAGCCCGATTCTCATGTTGGGTGCAGTTGTCTCAGTGTGAGTCATGCTGTTTTCAGTGATATGTGTGGTAATTAACTGCTGGGACTTAATAATGAGCAATAAGATCAAGTGATGACAGAACATTAATTTAAACATAATTCTTCAAAGAAGAAAAGATTTTTTGTCAAAGTTTTAAGTATTATTTATGATGGTATTAATGGTATAACTAAAAGTAATGGATTAAAATTAAGAAAGGAAAACTTTTAAAGAAAGATGAAAAGTCTCTAGACAGTGAGACCTACTAGACTGTGAAATAGACTTTCAAGCAAAGTGATGGAAACACTATCCTTGGAGACATTCCAAATACGGGGACAATGGGCTAGATTGCACTTTGCAGAGGAGAATTCTTTATAGGGGCGGGGTCAGGAAAATCCACTGAGAACCAGTTGTGGTCCTAGAGACGCCTTTAATTGAAAAGTAATAGAAGGATGCAGCCAAGATCCCCAAGTCCTGCAGACAGCATTAGATTTGGGAGGCAGGACACAGGAGGCAGAGTCATCCCAACGCACTCAGGGAGGTTTGCAGATGATTAGAGCTAAAGCCTGGCCACAGAGAAGAAGCTGAGCAAAGAGTCAGCCTCCATGAGGAGCAGCCCATTGAAGAGAAGAGCTTAGTCTGGATGTCCTAGATAAGAGGGAAACACCCTTCCTGAGCTTCAACTTTGCACTGCACTGTGGAATGCATATCTCACTGACAATCTCTCTACTCATGAACAGAATGGTGGGCTGGGGACCAGTGTAATTATTTTCTGTAATACCAGCATCTGGCACAGAATGCTTATTTGCTGAACACTTGTTGAAACAAGGAAGGAATGACTGGATAAAAGTTATGTAATTAAAGCTTTTACAGGAGGATACAAGATGCATTAAAAGAGTAGTTACAGTTAGGAAAATCTCCTGGAGCATGACACAGAGTCTTGCCTTCCAAACACTTCTTCAGGTAGAAAAACATGTGTTGTGGCACACACTCATACAAATGAGTGTCCCAAACAGTACATTCATCTTTATATGGCTTGAAATTATCTCTTGTATTTGATTTTGTTTTATTTAAATTCTGACTTGGATACACCACATTAATTATGTGACCCACTAATGCTACTGCATCACACAACCCGTCATCTGAAAAGCACTGATCCGGAGATCAAGAACAAAGCACTGTATATAATCAGATGAGACACAACAAGCAGGATACACTTGGGAAGAAATGTTGAAGTACAGCTTTTCTTATAGTGAGAAACTCACAGCACTAGACCAAGTAGTTGGACCCTAGAGACACAGTAGTTCAGGGGAGTATAGGTAGTACAACCTTAAACTACAAACTGACCCCGTGAGCCTGTCAGGACCTTTGTTACATGCATCTACCCCTTAACACACAGAGCTCAAAGCACGTTTAGGCAATTTACCAGAGAATTCCCCAAGAGTTGTTCTGAAGACTCAGACTGATGCCAGCATGTTGTAGAAAGCCCAAAAGAAAGTTGTTATTGTTGTTATTACTTTGGCAGAAAATATGTTATGGGCTTTCTCATGCAGGACAGGGTTGCATTGAATTTCAGGGTTGAACATGAATCCCACCAAGCTTTTCATCTTTCAGAATTTTTTGGTCCATGACACAGACTTTTCTTGTTTTCACAATTCCTTCTGGTCCAAGTCTCTTGGATAAAAATGTTTACACACTGTTCTGCTTTCTGTTGCTCTTCCCACTGACAGACACAGAAAACCATTTTGCTCTCTTAGCTTCCCCGTGGGCTGTTGATCTAATTCGCTCCTCCTTCTTAATAGGTTTATAATGTCCTCACTGGAATTCTTTTCTCTCTTGGCATGATGGTGAAAGGCCATCTTCCTTCCCTTGATCCCTTAGCTGACAATAATAGATCCTTTTCTTTTATTTTCTTTGCTTGTCCTTAATTGACAGTGTTAATACTCATAGGGATCCTTTATCCCTTTTCCTTCCTGGCAGTTTAAAAACCACCTTTGTTCACACCTCATTTGTCTGGCAGCATCCCCTTGGGAAGCCTTGCTGGCAGTGATGGGGCCCTCGGAAGCTCTTTTCCAATCCTGGCCTCCCCTCTGGGTCTTAATTATGTGTTTCTGAAAAATTCTCAGGTCTCTTGCAGCTTGTGGATGATGACACAGTGAGCTTCAGTTAACTGTCCTTTAGGAAAGGGGACCTTTGTAATCCATAGGGTTTGTGTGCTTAAAAGGGCAAAACAAAATCATCTTTATAGACATCAGGAAGTAGTACCAGTTCACTTTCTGAGCTCAGTGGAGACATAGATGATCCTTTGTGGCCTGTGTTTTGGGTCCATGTGTGGTGGAGAGGAAAGAGTAAGAATTTAAAGGTGGATGCATTGGGTTTGAGCCCTGAGTCTGCCACTTGGTATTTGTTCTATGACTATCTGCGCTACATAGACACTTGGAGCCTCAGATTCTCCACCTGAAAAATAAGTATACCTACTTTAGTAGCACAAAGGATTAAGTCAGATGATGTATATCAAGTGCTTAGCATGTCAGTTCTCAAATTTTGATGTATATCACAATCACCTAGAAATTAATAAAGAATTTAGAGGCCCACATGCATTGGATAAGATAAAGTTCTCTGTATTTCACCAAGAGTCCTGTGCAAGTCTGATAGATACCAAAGTCTGAGAAATACTAGTCTGTCATCTTGTAGACATTCAATATATGTTAGCCCTTTACCCCATTTTTATACTGGAAAACATTCAAAAATTTCAAGCAATTTAAAAGGTGTTAAGTTTTACCTAATCTTGAGTTTCAAAAGCCAGAAAGCTGGAAAGAAGAGAAGTTATGTGAAGAAAATCTGTTTTACATCTCCCCATCTGTAGCCCTAGAGGCCTCATCTTTCAGCTTAAGGTTGCAATACCTGAATGGTAATTGTCATTTTTGCATTTTGAAGAAAGGTAATACTGTAGAAATATGTAACTTTTATACATTGTTAAGTTAAAAGGTAAAATTCATCTTAGCTTTTTAAAAGTTTATTTTACTTTTTCCACAATTTGAACTTCTTACTACATATTTTTAGAATATGGCCTCTATTTTCTATTTTTGAATATGTCAAATCAATTTACGTTATTGTATTTGACTTTTTTTTTTTTTTTGGTACCAGGAATCAAACTCAGGGCTTGCACGTGCTAGGCAGGCATTTATACCACTGAGCTATATCCCTGGCCCATGTTATTATATTTGATAGCAGCATTATTTTATCTCTATCAGAGAATTTGTGACATCCTTACTACCCCCCTTTTCTTTTTCTTCTTCCTCCTTTTTCTCCTCTCCCTTATCCTCTTCCTCCTTCTATTTCTTTCTGGGCTAGGGATCAAACTCAAGCCTCACACATACTAGGCAACTGGCATACCCCTGAGATATACCCCAGCCCATTTTATCTTTTGAGAGAAGTTCTCACTCAATTGCCCAGGTTGGCCTTGAACTTTGAATCCTCTTGCCTCAGTCTCCTGAGTGGCTGGGATTAAAGGCATGTGTCACTGTCCCTGGCTAAATTTTTAATACATTTCTGGAAGTTGCATGTGAAGCACAATGAGGATATTGGATCCTTGTGGATATTAGACACAGTGGAGCCTGTCCATCCCCAGCAACTTTGCAGACCTTCTGCACTAAAGGAAAGACCCAGGGCATAACAGCTCACAAAAGTTTCCTTTTCTCTGCCCAGTGTGCAGACCAGAGAGGGAAACAGTGACCACTGGAGGGAAGATGGGAAGTGGCCCTCACCACAGACTCTGGTTCCTTTTCTCCTATGGAACAAAAGGCCTGAACCGCTGGGGAAGGACAGCAAAGCTCTTGTCTGCAGACAAAGGTAAGGACTCATCTCACCTGAGGCAAAGCCAAAAGACAAAACCTCTCTCTGCTTAGGAGGGATGTCTTGGTTACTTTTCTCTCATTGCTGGGACAAAATATCTGACACCCAAAATTAAGGAAAGAAAGGTTTATTTCGCTTACAGTTTGTGGAGGTTTCAGTCCATACTTGGCAGATTACAAGGCAGAGTGGCACATGACAGAGAGCTACAGCTCATGGTGGCAGAACACAGCAAAGCAACAAGCACACAACAGGGAGGAATGGCCTCAAGCACCCTCTTTCCTCTCCCTTACATATGCAAACTATCCACCCCAGGGCAGGTGTAGCTCTCAAACCCATAATCAAACTCTAAAAGCCTGCCCCATGGCCGCATGAGGCTTTGGGGGGACACCCAGACACAAACCATAACAAGGGAGTGCTCTTGTAAACTACAGCTGGCTTGTTCCTACTACTTTCCATTGACTTCACCCTTCATCATACTCAGGACAAGAGCCCAGAGAGAAAATTGGTTACACAATCATTTATGTTATTGCATTTGGTTTGCTGGTATCTTGTAGCTAGTTTTTGCATGTATATAAAAAATACTGGCCTGTAGCTTTCATGTGATGACTTTTTATCATTTGCTTTGTTGTTAGAATATTCTTGGCTTGAAAAAATAACTTGAGAAATATTCCTTGATTTTGTAAATTTTGTAAGAGTTTGTGGGGGTACATCTGGGAAGATGGTGGAGTGGTGAGCAGCAGAGAAAGAGCTTCTCTGAGACCTGGTGTCCAGACACTGGAATATAGCAACATGAAAAAGAGAAGAAGGAGGGAAGTGGGTTCTGGGATGCAGGAAGGATCAGAAGTAAAAATTGAAGCCTATGGGGAGAATAAAGAGAGGGATTTCAATAAAGAAGAATGAAATGACAGGCAGTGCTTTCTCCTTGAGCATAGACTCACCATGTGTGAGGAGTGGATTGACCTACAGATGCATGGTAACTACTGGTGACCCTAGAGGACTCCATGGAGAAATGCACCATTGGATACAGTGGACTGCAGTGGCTGGCTATGTTTAATGCTGAGATTATTACTGATTGTACTACTTTAGCCAAGGTGACATAATTGTTCTAATCAGTTGTGCTTTCTGGTATGCCAAGACTAAGATTGCCTAAGGGTCATAAACAGTACTATAAGACAGTGCCAAAGAAATGGGCTGAGCCAAGGAAGCAGCAACTTTTTATCCCAAATAAATGGATTAGCAGGATCTTACAATAAACTTAAAACCCAGAAGCCAGCTATAACCAGAAAACAACTCTGAGAAGTAGTAATTTCCTAAGGGTTTTAAATACTAGGAATAAAGCTACTCACCTAAACAATTTACAAGCATCATCTCAGGAATTAAACTAAAAACAATAGAAAAATGAGAAGACATGGAAGCAAGATGCAACCCAGACTTCCAGCTCACCAAAGGCCAACTCAGGGGGAAATGAGGTGGAACAATTTGAGATCCACCAGCCTAGACTCTCTGAAGTGGTGACAGTGGACATAAAGCAGATAAACGAGGCTCTAGAGAAAAATCAAATCAGAAATAGTTTCTCAGATAACTACAGAGATAGTGGCCATAAGGAAAGACATACTTCATGACTCTAGGAAAGATACAGGTAAAAAGAAAGTAGAAGAGCTTAGGGAAATGATGGAAATCATGAATATCCAACATAGGAAAGAAATTGAATCCAAGAAACAAATTCAAACTGATATCCAAGATATTAAAAATTCCTGAAGTATAGGCAGCAGATGAGCCAATGTAAAGACAGAATATCAGATATAAAAAACAGGATTGTGGGGGCTGGGGATTTAGCTCAGTGGCACAGCACCTGCCTGGCAAGTGCAAGGTCATGAGTTTGATTCCTGGCACCAGAAGAAAAAACCAAAACAAAACAAAACAAACAAATCAGGATTGTGCTTAGTGATCATGAAAAGAAATATCTTAAAGATAGTAAGGGACCATGAAAAATGAATCCAACACCTGATAGATGATGCAAAGAAGAATGACATAAGATTGATTGGAGTCAATGAAAAAGCAGGAGATAGCACAAATGACATAAAATACCTGTGTACAGAAGTAATAACAGAAAACTTCACAAGCAGAGAAAAAGAATTTGACATACAATGAATGAGGCATAGAGAATTCTAATTAGCCATGATAAAAAATACCCACACCAAGGCATATAAGAGTCAGGATTCCAGAAATTCAACACAAGAACAGAGTATTAAGAGCTATTAGAGAAAAGAAACAAATCGCCTATAAAGGAAAGCCCATCAGAATCACAGAAGGCTTCTCAACACAAATTCTCAAGTCAAGGAGAGGTTGGAGTGAAGTATTTCAAGACCTAAAAGAAAACAACCTCCAACCCAGACTGATGTACCCTGCAAAACTATCAAAATTGACAGAGAACTAAGATATCTCCATAAAAAGAACATCTGAGGAAATTCATGGACAACAAACTTGCACTTCAAAATGTTCTGAAGGGCATTCTAGAAAGTGATAACAAAGACTACAGCTCCATGAACCCCAACAGAATAAATCCACCAGTCAAGGAAAGCAATTAAACAGAGGAGAAAAAGGGGGAACCAACAAAAGAAAAATAAAATGACAAAAATAAGTCAATACATATCAGGTATAACCATCCACAAAAATGGTCTCTATTCACCAATCAAAAGAAACAGATTGGCAGAATGGATCAAGAAACAAGATGCAAAAATATGTTATATTCAAGAAACACATTGAATTCAAAAAGAAATTCATAGAACTGAATGTCAAAGGTTGGAAACAATTCTCCATGCAACAGAAACCCAGAAAAAAGCAGGGGTAGCTATTTTATTTGCAGACAAGTGGATTTCAAGCCAAGACTAAGAAATCCAAAGAGGTCCCTACATCCTTGTAAAGGGAACAATCCAAGAGTAATAGAAGACAGTCATAAACATATATGCATCAAACAGTAGTGCACAAAGTATATAAAACAATTATTAATGATATGAACAATCAAATAAGCATGAATATAATTGTAATGGGGTAACTCAATACCCCATTGTCACAAATAGACAGATCAACTAGAAAAAAAATCAGAAAAAAAAAGAAAAAAATCAGCAAGGAAATGTCAGAACTGAACCAAATTTCCAAACAAGTGGACTTAGTAAATGTCTAGAGAGTGTTATACCCCACAATATCAGAATACACATTCTTCTCAGGTGCACATGGAATATTCTTCAAAATAGACCACATACTAGCTCATAAAGCATGCTTAAGTAAATGCAAAGGAATTGAAATTATCCCATGCATAGTATTAGACCATAGTGCAATGAAATTGGAAATTAATGGCAAAAGAAACCACAAGAACTTCATAAACACAGAGAAAAAAAATAACACCCTCCTGAATAATCAATGGTTCACAGATGAAATTAAAGAAGAAATTAGACAGTTTTACAGTTAAATGATAATGCCAATACAATATGTTAGAACTTATGGACACAATGAAAGCAGTCCTACTATAGCAGAAAATGTCTCCTTCAGCCAGTATACTTCAGTTCTTGTCAGTTGCCCAGGTAACCTCCAGTTTACTTCAGTTCCTGTTACTCATGTTTCTTAGACTATCTGGTCACATTGTAAGTAGCAATCCCCAATTGACAAGCCATTCTGCCTTTGTATTTCCCTTGGCAACCCCCCAAAAATCTTCCTCCCTGAGCCTTTGGGGCCTGATACTTTGGGAATAAATCACTATCAGTGCCTGTGGACATTAAATAAATATGCCTCCAAATCTTGGGTGATGGTACTGTTTCTGTTTGCCACTGCATCTGGTGTGTCTGCTGGGAAGACCAACCATTCTGACTTCTTTGGTCATCAGCTACGACCCTCACAGATGGAGCAGGGACCTCTCTATGTCCTGACAGGAAGGCATGCCCTTGAGATCTCTCAAGTCCCCTTGGAGGTCTGGAGGAGGATTCCTAGCTCACTGTTCAGGAGGCTCACATCAGACCCAAAAGGAAGGACATAGTCTGCCTGCCTGCCTGATTTTAGTAAGACCCCTGGGGGCTCCAGTTTCAGTCTGTGCCTATTCAGTTTAAGCAGAGAAAGAGCCTGATCACCTCTCATTTATTAGGCCTCCTCCTGGTTTTGGGGAGGGGATGTTTTAACCTCTGAATTCCTGTTAAATGATTGTGTGAGTGTTTGTACAGATGATGAAAGCAATAGACCATTCTGTACTCCATGGTGAGGAGGAGGGGCTCCTCTCCAAGCTATGGAGCTTAACTGGGCCCCAACCTACAGTTTCATGGACACATCCATATTGGGGGGCAATCTATGATGTTCCTGGCAGACAGGCAACCTTTTGCTCCTCTGTTAAAAGGTTACCATCACCAGGGAAACTGGGACTCTTGCCTCTTGCCCCTTCTGCCAGGGATGAACTTGCTCCCTGGGAGGAGTTCTCTCCAAACATGAATTCCTGTATAAGCCAGTCTCCATACCTTTTCTCAGAAAAGACTTCCTCTCCAAGTTAAAAGTGACCATCACTAAGCCAGTCAGCCTCCACCTCACTTAACCCTGTACTTTGAAAGTTAGTCCTAGCTTCCCTGAGAGGAAGAGTGACACCTGCATCAGCCTGAAACAGATTATCACAATCCTGAAATGCTAAAAACCCTCCTCCCAGAAGTATGAGCAAAAACTTGCCTCTGGGCCTGGCCATCCACCATGCTCCTGTAGTGAATGCACTCTGCCACCCCCCTAGGCTGTCAAACTGCTGAAATATACTTCTGCCTATTAAAAAAAAAACCAACAGTGAGAAATATCATTCAGTTCAGGTTCTCTGAGATGTGGCTACTACCATGGTAGTCCTCCATCCTGCAGTCAGTCTTGTGCCACCCACAGCCTGCTAGTACCCCTTTCTGGATCTAAAGAATGCCTTGTTTGGCCTTTGGTTTTCTCCTGTCAGCCAACCCCTCTTCACCTTTAAATGGAAATACCACTGTTCCCTCTCTATAGCTCCAACCTTGGGAATTCCAGATGCAACTGACATTCAACTTATTTGTTGATAAATGACAACATGTGGCTTTAACGATGCTTACTCAGACTATTAGCCCCTAGGAGGACCCAGTGGTGTACTGGTGCAGATACTTGGATCCAGTGACTAAGGGCTACCCCCACTACCTCCATGCTCTAATAGCCACTGTCCTTGTAATCAAGAAAATGGACAAGCTCATTTTAGGCTGAGACCTAGCTGTCTAGGTGCTACATACTATACTAGACCTCCTGAATTACTGTGGCTCCAAGAGCCTAGTCATTCATTACCAGGGACTCTTCTGCAAATCCACAACTGACTTGTGGTGATAAAATCCTGCCACATACCTGCCCACCAAGCTGGGCCCACCAGACCATGACTGCCTGGCACTAACGGATGAAATGTTCTCAAGCCAATAAGACTTAAAAATGAACCCCCTGACAGATGCTGAGTATGCCCTGTTTCTGGATGGGAATAGCTCTGTTAGGAATTGAGTCCATCAGGCTAGATATGTGTGGTCACCTTAGACAAAGTTATTTTGGCTGAGGCTCTCCCATAGGGATGGTTTACACAGTGAACTGAATGATGGGCCCTCATACAGGGCCTCAGTTGGTCTGTAAAAGAAAAGATCTACTGCTTCCCATTGTTGTCTGGAAACCCACCAAAACAGTAAAACATCCTGAACCATGAAAAAAAAATCCATGACATCCCATTCCTGGCCAGCATATGCTACACTGTCTATCAATGATGCTGAACCTGCACTAAAAATAATCTAGTCCAGAGGCCTAACCCCCTACAGAGACTGACTGAGACATTGCCCTTCAAAACACTGAAGTAAAGTTTTATAAGGGCTGCAGATATCTATTGATGCTTATTTTCACCTATTCAGGTTGGCCCAAGACATTCCCTATCAATACCAAGCACATATGTAAGCTGAAATGAAAGCAAGGCCTCAGGTAAGCATCCCGAAAATGAACAAGGATCAAGGGGAATAATGCACTGAGGTCCTGGGAACAGTGTCCTCAAGATTCAGCTGTGCATGGACTGGTCAGCATCCAGAGTGACCAGAGCAGACCTTGGGTGTGCTGTGTCTTCACAATGAGTCCTGGAGGAGCTGTCTGGTTCAGGTAAACTCTCAACAAGCATATAGATGGGTTTCTTTAACTCTGATATTGTATTGTTCAACTTGGGTTTTCTTCTCTGCTTTCCAGCTAGCTGTGGTTTTTGCCTTAGCTCTATGGACAATTGGGTTATGACCTTGGTGAGGGCCCATTCTAGGACCACTGACAACCTTAATATTACTGCTTCTAGTTGGGCCTTGTATAATTAATTGCCTTACCTGGTTCAGCTCAGATCACACACAACATGCCCAGCAAAGATTTGCTGGGAAACTAAAAGATGGGTAAAATATAGCAGAAAATTTCCCCTGACAGACAGTATACTTCAGTTCCTGTTAGTTGCCCAGGGTAACCTCCAGTTTACTTCAGTTCCTGTTACAGTTTCTGTTACTTCTGTTTCTTAGAAACATTTGGTCACTGTGATGCATGGCTGGTCACTATGATGCACATTGTAAGAAGCAATCCCCAATGGACAAGCCATTCTGCTTCTGTATTTCCCTTTGCAACCCCATAAAAACCTCACTCCCTGAGCCATTGGGGCCTGATAATTTGGGAATGAATCACTATCAGTGCCCATCAACATTAAATAAATTTGCCTCCAAATCTTCAGTGTTTCTGTTTGGTGCTGCATTACAAAGGAAATTTAGTAGTGAATATCCATATCTGAAAAACAGAGTGAGGTCAAATAAGCAACTCAGTGTTGAACTTCAAACTTCTAGAAAAGAAGAGCAAGTTAAGGCCAAAGCTCACATGAGAGAATAAATTAGAAATATCAGAGCAGAAATCAAACAACACAACAAAGAATCAATAAATCAAAGAGTTGTTTCTTTGAAAGATTAAATAAAATTGAAAAACCCTGAGCCGATCTTATCAAAAAAGGAAAGAACAGATTCAAATCCATGTAATTAGGAATAAAAAGGGAGAAATCACCACAGATGCTGCAGAAATCCAGAAGATCATCAATACCTACTGAAAGAAGCTGTATTCTAATAAGATAGAAAACAAAGAAGAAAAGAACAGGTTCCTAGACACACATGAATTACCAAAGCTGAATCAAGAAGATACAAAAATTGTAAATAAATCAATATCAGTCAATTAAATTAAAAGTGTAATTAAAAACATACCAACAAAGAAAAGCCCAGGCCCTGGTAGATTAACTGCTGAATTCTATAAGAAATTAAGGAAGATCTAACACTGCTACTTCTCAAACTCTTCAATAAAATTGAAAGGGAAACAATCCTCCAAAATTCATTCCTGGAAGAAAGCATTACCTTGATACCAAAACTGAAAAGGATCCAATTAATAAAGAGAACTATAGGCCAATCTACCTAATGAATATAAATGAAAATCCTCAATAAGATTGAAAATGGCAAGCAGAATGCAGCAAATTATCAAGAAGGTTATAGACTATGATGAAGTAGAATTCAACCCAAGGATACAAGGATGGCTCAACATACATATATCAATAAATATAATACACAATATCAACAGAGCCAAGGACCAAAAAAATGATCATTTCAATAGACACAGAAAAAGCATTTGACAAATATCCATTCATGATAAAAACCCTGCAGAAAATTTGAATAGACCGTCTTTATCTGAATTTGATAAAAGCCATCTATGACAAACCAACAGCCAATGTTATACTAAATGATCAAAAACTGAAAGCTTTCACTCTAAAATCAGGAATAAGACAACGATGTCCACTATCAGTATTCTTATTCAATATCATTCTAGAAATGTTAGCTAGAGTAATTAAGAGAAAGAAATAAAAGGAATAAGAATACAAAAGGAAGCAGTTAAATTATCATCATGTGTGGATGACCTGATACTGTACATAGAAGACCCCCAAAACCTCACCAAAGGACTTCTATACTTAATAATCAAATTCAGTAGCACAACTGGATACAAAGTCAATGTTCAAAGACCAGTACCCTTCCTGTACACAAACAACAAACTCACTGAGACAGAAATTAGGGAAACAGCACCTTCCACAGTAATATCTGTTATGGTTTTTGTCTAGATGTCTCCCCAAAGCCTCGTGCAGTCAAGGGAGTGGACTTTTTAGAATATGTGCTGCCAAAGTGAGCACAGGGGGTGGACTCTTTGGAGGTAACTTAATCTAGAATTTGTGGTTAAATCAAGGTCCAGTGCTCGAATTAAGGATTTGAGTGCTATGCCCATTCTGGGGTGAGTAGCCCAAATATAATGTAGGGGACAGAAAGAGGCTTATTTCTTGCTCTCTCTCTCCTCTCTTGTTTTCACTGTTGTCCACTGCCATGAACTGTGGCCCCTCTTCCATGTGCCACCCTGCCTCAGGGGCAGCCAATTATGGACTGAAACCTCTACAAACAGTGAGCTAAATAAACCTTTCCCTCTTTAACTTTGGGTGTTGGCTATTTTGTCTCAGCAAATAGAAAAGTAACTAAGACAGCATCTAAAAAATATGAAATACCTAGGAATCAATCTGATGAAGGAAGTGAAATCTTTATGTTGAAAACTAGAGTACTCTGAAAAAGAATATCAAAGAGAATTTCCGAAAATGGAAAGATATCCTTAGTTCTTCAGTAGGAAGAACCAATATAGTGAAAATGGCCTTACTTTCAAAATTCTTACACAGATTTAACGAAATCCCAATCAAAATTCCAAAAGCATATCTCACAGAATTAGACCAAAAAATCTTAAAATTAATTTGGAATCAGAAGAGACATAGGCAGCAAAAGCAACAAAGGCAAAAGCAGCAGGCATTACAGTCTCCAACTTGAAATAATACTACAAAGCTACTGTGATAAAAATAGGACTGTAAAGACAAAAACAAACAAATAAACAAACAGACCTCAGGATCAATGCACAGATTAGAAGATGCAGCAACAACTCCAGGCATACTCAGCCACTTTATCCTTGACAAAGGTGCAAAACACATTCACTGCTGAAGATAATAATAAATGGTGGTGGAAAAATTGGCTCTGCACATGCCAAAGATGAAAATTGGACCTATATCTTTCACCATGCACTAAACTAAATTTGAAATAGATCAAAGATCTAAATATTAAGACAGAAATATTAAATCTGCTGGAAAATAGAATAGGTAAAACTCTTGAAGACATTGGTGTAGGCAAAGACATTATAAATAAAACTCTGCTCAGACAGGAACTATCACAAAGAATCAATGACTGGGATTTCATCTTATTAAAAAGCTTTTGCATAGCAAGAGAAAGCAGCAAAAGAGTGAAGAAACAACCCACAGAATGGGAAAAATTTGTGCAGCTGTTCCTCAGACAAGGGACTACTGTCTAAAATATATTTAAAAATTCAAAATGATCAGTTCCCCCCACTTTAAAAACCCAATCCAAAAATGGGCATCTGAAATGAATAGATACTTCTCAGATGAAGAAGGAGAAATGGCAAATAAATATATGAAGAAAAGCTCAACATTACTGGTCATTCAAGAGATGGAAACTTAAAAATGCCAAGATTCCATATCACATCAGAAAGAATGGCTAATATCAAGAAATCAACAAATAACAAATGCTGGCAGAGCTGTGGGAAAAAGAAACCATTTTCCACCTTTGGCGGAATTGTCAGCTGGTGCAACCACTGTGGAAATCTGTGTTGAGACCTCTCAAAACACTAAGAGTAGAGGTTCCATTTGATCCCACTGTTTCCCTCCTTTGTATCTTCTGGAAACAATTCAGTGTATCATACGACAGTGATATATACACACTCATGTTTATAGAAGCACAGTTTGTAATAGCTAAATCTCGGAAACAGACCAAATGCCTATCAACCAATAAATGGATAAAGATGTATTTTTTTATACAATGGAGTACTGCTGTGCCATAAAGAAAGATAAACTCAAAACATTTCTAGGTAAATGGATGCACCTTGATACTACACTCTTAAGTGAAATAAATCGGACACGTGTAAATATCACATGGTTTCTATGGTGTGAGAAACCTAAAGGGTAAATAAGGACCAAAATGTATAACAATTATTGTGAAATGGGGATAAAATGTTCAAATCAGAAGAGAAACAAAGTCGGGGGCGGGGGAATGAACAAGAAAAAAAGAATAGAAGGAAAAATGGAAACAAAGCTCTTGTAAATAATGAGGGGAAAAGGGGCTGAAGGATGGGTACGAGAATGGGAAGAAAAAGAAGAGTCATCAAAATTCCGTATGATGACTGTTACGACTATATATATACAAAATGCACCCATACAGTAAAAAAGAGTTCATAGAGAATTGGTGTTAGTTTCCTAAACATTTGTTAGAATGTAACAGTGAAGCCACCTGGAGTTGAACATTTCTATTTTGGAATTTTATTTTTTGCTTATAACTCAGTTTTTATAATTATAGACAACTATAATTCATAATTCATTCTTGTTCTTGATCTAGATCAAACAATTGCCCCTTCGCTGGCTACGAGGGTGGGATTTTGTTGTTCTTATTGTGACGTTTTTTCTATTCTTATTTTTCTGATACTGAAAATTGAACTCAAGACCTATGCACTGAACTATATCTCAAGCCCTTCTTATTTAATTTTTGTTTTTGAGACACTTTCTTAGCTAAGTCACTAAATTGCTCAGGCTGTGCTTCAAGTTTTGGTCCTCCTGCCTCAGCCTCCCAGAGTGCTGGGATTAAGCCCAGCTCCTGTGTAAACTGATGGAGAGTCTGTAGGTTTTCAAGAGTGCTTAGAGCTGGGATTCTGGTTCTGAGCAAAACTCAGGTTACACCCTCACAGAGCTCGTCTCTTACATAGACTCAGCCACTGTTCCTGAGCAAATACTCCTCAGATTTTTGCAAGCTTTTGGTTAATTTCCAGCATATGATAAAATGCATTTGTCATCCCCTCCCCACTGTTCTCATTGCTTTGACAGAGGAACAGAGTTTTGGATGTTCTTATTCGGCCTTCTCACTTACATCCCTCCCAAAGGATGGGACACATAAAAAAGTATTCCTTTTTTATGTGTCATAATGGAAGTGAGTTTAGAATTTCATCCATTCCTAGACCCTAATTTTATGCACACAGCTAAGAACTCAGAAGATACAGTTTCTCTCTTTTGAAATCAGGAGGTCTCACAGCGTTCTCCACTTTGAGATCCTTAACAGTAGAGACCTTTTCTCACTCACTGTTGGCCATGGCACTCAGTACTGCATTTGGCACATGCCCAGTGTGGGGAAAATGCTAACTCATTCTTTGCCTCATCCCCCACCACCACTCACTGCCTGACCTGCAGTTTATAAATCCCCTGGCAGAGTAAAGATTTCTGAAGCCAAGAGTGGGCTGTGCCTGGGGCCAGATTCCATATCTCTGTCACAGAGAGATGCCAAGCAAACTGTCAATTACATGTAGAAATTTATCGACTCTGTAGTCTGAAAATACAATTTTTTAAAATCATTGACTGTCAGTCTGAGACAGCAAGGGAGTGCCTGAAAGGGGGTAGAACCATCAAATGCAGGGAAGGGACCATGCGTGGTTGGTGCTTTCACAGTGGAACCAAACAAGGACATAGATGGGATGGCACATGGGGCTCACATACAGCCCGGGAGTTAAAAACACAGCAGCCACAGCACATCCTACTAACATGACTCAGGCAAGGACTGGCCTCCCCAGCCTCACCCTGGCAGAGCTGACTAGTGAGCCGCCTGCAACTGCGCTCAGGACTCAGAAGGGACTGAACAGCCAGGACCCAGCACTCTGTGCAAGCTTAAATTCCTTATTCAAGAAAATACTCCTCGGCAAATACTCGTGGAGGACCTGGATGGGAACTTTTGGTGGGAACCTTTCTCCTCTAACTACCCCTTTTGTTTTTAGGAGAAGCTGCCTGCCTGACTTCCTGTTTGTCAGAATGATGGCTCCTTTCTAGCTCAAGCCGAAGTCCCCTTAAAATTTTGTTTATGCCCTATTCCTTTGGGTCCAGTGTCATTTCTACCCTTTCTAGACAAAAGAACTCAGCCCTGTTACCAAATCTATACTAACAGGTCTATTAATATTGATTGAGTTCACTTTCCCAAATCTCATTTACAATAATTATATTAATAATGAGAGTAAAAACCATTTAAAAGCCTGAATTACATTCTAAAATATATGAAAATGCTGATGAAGCCAGGTGTGGTGTCATAAGACTGTGATGCCGTCACTCTGAGAGGCTGAAGCAGGAAGATCAGAAACTCAAGCCCCTCTTCAGTACTATAGAACCCTGTCTATTAGCTGGCTGTGGCGGTGCACGCCTGTGATCCCAGCACTCAGGACACCAAGGCAGAAGAATCACTGTGAATTCAAGGCCAGCCTGGGCTACACAGTGAGCTCAAGGCTAACCAGAACTACATAGCAAGACCCTGTCTCAAAAAAAAAAAAAAAAGACCCTGAATCAAAAAATAAAATAAAGCTTTTTTTTTTTTTTAAAAAAAGGGCTAGGAATGTAGCTCAGTGTGAAGCCTTTAGGTTCAATCCCCACCACTGTAAAAACAACAGTAAAAATTGTTAATGAAGGGAGACTTTCTTTTGAGATGTTTTTCATGCCTTGTAATTCTTTGGTAGCTAATAAAGGATTCACTCATTGATTTACAAGTATTTATGGAGTATTCTGAGTATGCTGAGTGGTGGGAGTATAATGGTAACCAAGAGAAGCATGGCCTCCTCCCTTCCTAGGAAGCAAGTAACACCTCACAGCCAAGCAGATAATGAAAGAGGAATCACCAGAAAACCCCATGGAAATTCTAGATACGCAGACACCCACTGTCTATTGTAGCAGCATCAGTAGAACATCTGCTGGGATGCATGTGTTCTTAGGGGTTAACAATATTTTCAAACACTTTCCCCGTGCCCTGCTCCTCCTTTGGTCACTGGTGTGGACTTTTCATGCCAGCCATGGTCTCTTCACTTCCCCCATCTTTTCCATGTGTTTTGTTCTCCCTTACCCCCACGAGACAAGGCTGAGGGCATGGTCCCTTCTTTACGGAGTTCGTTCCCTAAATGTGGTGCACAGGGCACAATGCAGCAAGAGTCACAAGGATATAGGACAATTTCAGCGACTCCAGGATGTCCCGTTCCCCCTGAGACTTGCCTCAGAGAGCCAGGGACTCTGGCTAAAAGCAGCTACTCCTGGGAACTTGTTTCAAGTCTTCTAAGTTGTTTCTATATGGAAGTGAATGAGTTTATTTAAACTTTTTCTGAGAACAGGTTTTGAGTGGGAGAGAAAGAAAAATAGCCAGTGGAAGATAGCTGAAGCTATTGAAGGAAGAGGCACAAATAAAGTAAGGATGCCACTGTCACAAAGAGGGGGGTGGAGGATGCCACCATAACAGGGGAGGATGAGTCAGTGCTTCCAGCTGAACTGATTTTACTATACTGTTAAAGTAGGCTGCGGCGCTTCTTTAAAATTCTCTCTGAAATATCATATTGACAGGTAAAGTTAAGTACGCAAATGTCACTGACATAACACTTGGGATAGAATGATACTTGTGTTTTCTGAAACAATCTGGAGTCTCTCCCTATTCAGTGCCTCTGATATATTTCTGCCCTACAAACTGCATTCCTTCCCAGTCTTCAGCGTGAGGATTGCTCTTGAGATTCTGAGTGCGTAGTCCTAAATATTAAGTCCACTGACGAGTGGACTAAAAATTAAGATTAGAGAAGAACACAAGCAGATTTGAGAGTGATCAAAGAAGCACTGAGATTTACAGACTGAACAGAAGTTAACCAGTTATGTTACAGAGGAGGAGGCGATGGGCTCTGGCTTGATTAGAATACTGATTAGTACAAGATATGCTCACTGTATTCTGTTCCTTGGATATGTCAATTCTTACCTCTTCCACAACAACCTGGAGGTTTCTGTGCAAATATTCTCACTCTCCTCAGGAACCCAGTGCAGATTTTAATCATTAATTACTCTTTTAGTTTCTGTAGGACCATTGCAAGCATTTTTATCAATTTTAACTGATTAATTTTAATGTTAGATTTTACAGTCATATTAAACAATAATATAAAAAAAATCTTAAATTAACTCAGCATTTACATGAATAGCAGTTGCACGAAATTGCTCATGATACCATCCAACATAAAATATGTGGACATAACAATTACAGACCATCTGTTAAGTTGGCATCTTGTTGTACAGGAATGAAATTTCAATTAAGTTTTATTACTGGGAAGTGTAAATGACGGATCCCATATGAAAGTCCACAACCAGTGAATTGTCCTAGTAAAGAGTGGTTGTCACACAGTTAATGAGCTGGATCAGGCTCCTGATTACATACTTTGTAAATAAGGTGCTATTCACCAGCTTCTGGACATGGGTACTGTTTGGAAGGATAGTGGTTGTTTTTAAAGCGATGCCCATATGGAAGGTGAATTGAAACAGTCATGTGATATAGTCCAGAGTCGTCTGGTTAATGTATGATTCACCACTTTAGCTGGAGAGGCTGAAATTAAATCATGCATGAAATAAAGAATGCCTTGGAAGTGGAGAAATGAAAATCAGATTTCGGCTGTCTCTAATGAAGTTTGATTTGCTGGAAGCTGTGCATCAATGGCTTGTAGACAGTTTGTCACTTCTGAGGGACTGATGTCATGATGTAACAGGGTTTGGTTGTGGCTGTGAGTCATCCAGAAGGAAACGGACAACACTGTCAGCAGGTCTCAGGATAAGGGTCTAGACTATTAATCACAGAACAAATGGTCTTATAGTTTTAGCAGTGAAAGGTGTCACATAACATTGAACAAGATCCTCATTTTCTGACCTATCACTGTTACTAGTGCATATTACGCCAAGAAGAAAAAGAAACCATACCCAAATTCTAGCTGCTCAAGTAGTAATTTGGAGACTTGCCAAAAAGAAGCTTAATTTTCATCCCCATAAACAAGCCAAAAATAATCTAAAGTGGTTTCCCCTTAGTATAATTCTGAAAACAGTATATAACTAAGTAATTCCCTTGTGCATCATAGGAGGCAGAGAATACAGCTGTGGGCCCTTGGGAAGTCATCAAACTCTTTTGGACTTTTGCTGAGTAGTGTCTATGTGATTTAGTAGCCAGAACCTATGCAGCATTTACAAGAGGTATCTGCAAATGGGTAACTTGTCCCCTCCAGACCTTGACACTTCCTACCTCAAGGTTCCAGAATGGAACTGTACCCTGGGAAAGGAATTCTTCCATGGATCAATTTTATTGTTCAGTCACTCTTAGTTCTCAATGGAGAGTTGATTTTTCTTTCTTTTTTATTACCTTTTTAAAAAAGAATAAGCAGATTAAATGACCAAAGGAAACAAAAGACAGTTCTACTTGGTTTGAGGCTAGCTGAGCCCATGCGCTTCTTTGGAGGTCATCTCAAAAACACCCTTGGTAGTACTGGCACTGAAGCCAAGACCAGTGTGGAGCCCCAGAAGAGCAGACAAGCATTAGACAGCAGGTGAATTTTGACGTAATTATTAATTCTATAGTTTTTTCATGGAGATGTAATTTACAAACAGTGAAATGCACAGATCTTAAGTCCGCAGATCATTTTTGACAAATGATACACTATGCAATCCCCTATGACATAGTGACATACACTATGTCAATACTTTTCCCCCACACAAGGAAGTGCTATGTCCTGTCCTAACCAGTCCCTCTGCTCTCCTTTCTAGGCAACCACTGATCTGATCTCATAAGCACAGACTCATTTTCCTGTGGTGGATGTTGTGGAAGTGGAATCATGCACATGTGTGCAGCAAGGTAAGGCTTCCTTCACTCAGTAGGGTGTCTTCAAGATGAATCCATGTTGAACTTGATATATACAGAGGTACCTCAGTTCATGAACCTAATTCATTTCACAATTTTGGTGGTGAACTGAGTTGGCTACAAACTAAATCAAATTTCCCCATAAAGTTCAATGTAAATAAGGTTAATCTGTTCTGAACCGTATGTATTTTTTTAAACAACAAACATATGAAACAAAGTACAGTACAGCATGAAGAGAGAGAACACTTGATTGAGGTGACTTCTGGGATAGAGGACGGGAAGGTGGGTAGGAAGAAGTTATTGTTTGGAGGTAGCTTGCCCTTCCGTAAGGACATCAGTGAGATCTTCTGGGGTTTCCCCTCTTCTTTGACCCTCAGTGGCAGGGTCAGTTTTGATGAAAAAAAAAAAAAAAAAAAAAAAACCTGTCTAATGTCACTTGTTTTCTCCTATGCTGCATAACCTTACAGGAGTGAGAGAACACTTTATCATTCATCAGATTCAACCCTCTGCTAATTATAGTTATGTTGGAGTGGTGCTTCTCAAAGAAACCCTGGCACTCACTCCACTTTTCCATAATTGATTTTATCACATCATTGCCAACCTCCCCCCGTCTTCCTCTTCCTCAGTGGAATGCTCCTGGGCAAGCACCTTCTGTGGCTCACTGTAGAACTCAGCAAGTTCTTCCATCATTAGCTCCTCCTTATGGTCCTCAACAAGCTTCTCTGTATATGCACCATCAACATGCAGGCTCATACTCCTGCTCATGGACACAATGTCATCCACTACCTGTGCATCAGATCCTTCAGAGTCACATTCAGTGACACATTCTAGCCATAGCTTCCTCTGGGCTGAGTTTAAGGTCTGGTACATGAAATCTTCCCAGGCTTTGTCAATGAGGTTGATGCAGTGGAGGATGTCGAAATGTTTCTTTGAGAACTCTTTCAGAGCCAAAGACATCTCTTCAGTGACATTAAAACACTTGATGAAGAGTGCCTTTGTGTACAGCTTCTTAAAGTTGCAGGTCACTTGCTGGCCCATGGGTTGCAGAAGGGGTGTAACACGGGGAAGATTTGACCTTTCTGAAGACATACTCAGCATCCATATCACCTACTAAGGCTGGAGGGTATGCCAGGGCACCGTCCATCAGAAAAAGTTACATTTCAGGCAGTCGGCTGTCAGAAAGGTTTCCTAACACCTTGTGCAGCTATTCCATGAATAATTGCCTTGTGACCCACGTTTTTGCATTGGCCCTCCACATGTTGGGCAGTCTGGCCTTGTTCACATTCTGTTCTTTGAATGCACCAGGGGTCTGAGAATGGTCCACCAGTACTTGCTTAATCTTCAGATCAGCGCTTGAACTCCCACATAGCAAAAGGGTCAATCTGTCCTTCTTGGCCTTGTGTTCTGGCAGTATCTTTTCCTCCTGGATGATATAGGTTCTATTTGGCATCTTCTTCCAGAGAGCCCTGTTTCATTGCAGCTGAACACTAGGTGAGCAATGTATCCTTCTGCCTTCATAAATTCTGAGAATTCTTTCTTGTAGGCTTCTGGAGCAGCTTCTGCAGATCTGGAAGCCTCACCATGTCTTATCACACTGTGGATGCCACTTCTCTTGTGGAATTTATCAAACTACTCTCTACTGGCTTTAAATTCTTCACTTGTTGCACATGTAACAAGGAATTTTGTTGCAGTAAATCACTGTGCAATTTCCTGGCTTTTTCACAGACCATAGCTTCACTAATGCTATCACCAGCTAGCTGTTTCTCATTCAACCACACTGATGAAAGTTTTTCTGCCTCTTCCAGCACTTCTGTCCTCTGCTTGGTTAACATTGTTACTCGTTTTGCCACATCAGCTCCTTTGATGGCATCTTTATTCTTCAAAATAGTCAAAATTTTCAACTTTGCCATCTTGTGGTCTGAGGCCAGATCACACAAATACCACTCTCGTGCTTTTCTATTTTCTATTTCTTCTTTGATTTAAGGGTTAATTTTGTTAAAACCTTCTTCTTACTATTCTTGCTTTGTACTTTCTTGTCATCTTTATTACTACTCTGCATTTTCTTTGGAGCTATATTGAATAACACTGCACCGTACTGTATGTGCTAGAAAGCACACAAAGAAGCCTCACAGCAAGTGTGCACAAGTCTGTCTGCAACTGAGATCTTGACAAGAAAAAACCACGACCATGTCAGAGCACAAAACATGCTCACTTTCATGTTCACAAAGGAAAGATGGCCATGGTCGTGTTTATCACCTAATGTGGAGCTCACAAACAGAAGCAAAATTTTGCCCAATGCCCCTGTTCACAAACAAAATTATTTGTGAACAGAAGCATTCATGCAGCGAGGTACAATCAGGAGTTAATTTTTATCAGCGAGTGCTATGGTTTACACAGGATTTCACTGTGGCTCTCCAGAGGTCCTCATGTGGTGACAGTGAAATGACAAAACCTCTAAGAGGCAGGGCCTAGAGGGAGGTCCTTAGGATGTGCTGTAGGGAGGTAGTGCTCATAACACCCTGCACATTCTTGGGAGAAGGTTGCTTGTTGCAGAAAGAGCAAGGTTCACCCTTCTCATGGCATCTTTTTCCTTGCTCAACCTCTTGCTGTAGGCAATCCCAACATTCCTATTCAGGGTGTGGTCCCAGGGGATGGCCCCCACCAGAGCCTTTGCTGTCCTTAGACCTCTCTTCCTGACAAGCACCTTTTCTCTGGTATTTCATAACAGTGACACAAGCTGACTGCTATAAGGAGTGTGTGCTGTTACATAAATACACCAACAGAGAGCTCACCTATTTTTCTGTCAAAAGACTCCTGATGGATGGAGTGTGATCAGCTTCTTGGGCCAATTCTCTGGTGAAACAAGTAAAGCTAGTGAAAATATGAGCAACATACAAACAACAATTGAGCATCTCTGAGTTTTTCTAGCAGCATAAAGCAAATGAAGAAACATTGTTCAAAAGAGTGCACTAAAATTTGGTGAAAGCAGCACAACTCCATGATGTTGGAGCCACAATCTGATCCTTCCCTTCCCATCACCTTCCCCTCAGCTTGGTTGAGCAGATGCTCCTTGGGAAGGCTGGCTCCTGTCTTCTAAGTTCCATCAAGTATTATGGATTCTCCTTGGCTGGAAGTTCTCCTGTTAGTCAGCTTTGCATCACTGTGACAAAATGCATGATGTAAATTAACTTTAAGGAGGAAAGACTTATTCAGGCTCATGATTTGAAAGGTTTCAATCCATGGTCAGTTGACCCCACTGCTTTAGGCCTGTGGTGAAGGCAGAAATGTCAGGGTAGAAGGGTATAGTAGAGCAAAGCTGCTCACCTCATGGTGACATAAAGCTGAGAGAGAGCCAGACAGAAAAGGGCCAGGGACAGGATATAGCCTCCAAGCTCAAGTCTCTATGATCTATTTCCTTCTATTAGAACCTACCTCCTAAGGCTCCAGCTCCTAAGTTTCTACAGCCTCCCAATAATGCCATCAAATTATGTCTTGTAAATAAAGTGACCAGCTGGTGAAGTTAGAGCCCTCAGGATCCATTCACCTTCCAAAAGTCCCACTATATACATGAGACTATTGAGGCAAATTTTATATCAAACCATGACAGAGAGGCAGACAGCTATCATCTCTCATTCCTTCTAGCTCCCAGTTAAAGAGCTAGAAAACCTGATAAAAGGCTAAATTCTGGTTCCCCTATGAGGTGGTGGGCTATCTCCTTTATCTGGTCAAATCCCATAAGATGGAAGCGCTCTCCCAGATAAACTGAAAATACCGAGATCCTTTTGCCTCACCCCAGTTTGGTAACATGGCAAGGTTCAACATGAAGAGACAAGCGCCAAGGGGACAGGGGCTGCCTCCCAGCCAGTGTGCAAGCAGGGAGAGCAGCTCAGATGTTTCGTCGCTGGAAAGAGAAGCAAATATCATGAAGAGAGTGCCAGCACTTCTCAAAGGACTCGTGGCTTGAAACCATGAAAGGAAATTCACACTGGAGTTTATGTAGAAAATAATAGCTCCTCTCTAATTAATAGCAGCAAGTTCAGAATGACTTTCAATGAATCTTACTTTTATCACCATCTGCCCCAGTCAAATGCATGAATAATGCCAGAAACTGCTGAGGGTTTTCCTAATATGGACACTGATGTAGATAGTAAGTAGTGTTCTCTTAAAGCTTTTTCTGTCCTGACCAATGTCATCACTTAGTATTTATTTGGTTTTAAATAAAAACCAGAGATTGGAGTGGGTAAGGAGTGACAAGTTAGATCAGAGGCTGCTTAGCACACTATGAAGTAATATTTACTTTAAGATTTGGGATGGGATATGGGGCTAGCAGAATTATTGGATAATTTCTACCCTCTCAAATCCTAACTCACAAAAGAATAGGTCATTGCATCTTGCCCTGTACAGAAAGGCTTTGTCATAGAACTTCATGTCAGGGCACCGAAAGTGGTTACTAAAGTAAAACCAGAGACTCAAGAAATTGCAAATTGCACGAAGAAATCCAACTAGTACTCTAAAATCCTGCATTGAAATGAGGCAGGCAAGAGAACTGCAACCATATAGGACATGTCTTTGCTCACCATGAGGGTACACTGGAAGGAATAGTGGAATCCGCTCCCTCATTCAGAAAGAGTGAGCACCCATTATGTACCATGTACTGGCCTGCCAAGGGGGATGCGTAGTAGTAGTGTTTCTGGTTTGAATTTATACTTGTGTGGCAAATGTGTGGGGCCTGTAGGAATTTTTAACTTTGGTTAATTTATCTGAAAACCCATTACTTTCCTTAGTGAAATGAGTGAAAGTTTCTGGTGTTTTATCCCTGGGACAGAGATAGTTCTGTGCTTCTCAAGGAAAACCCATTTTGGAGAATGTTAACATTCTAGAACCATGGGAATATTAGAAGTTATTAAGAATTGGATTTTAAGTTGGGTGTGGTGGTGCACATACTTTGGGAGGCTAAGGCAGGAAGACTGAAAATTCAAGCCCAGCCTTAGCAACTTAGTGACATAGTGAGAACCTGTCCTCAAATAAAAATCTAAGATAAAATGACAACAGATTTGTCATCATGAGCTATGCAAGCTAGAAATAAGCTGAATCTTTAAAGTTCTGTAATAAATAGTTTGTCAAGCAGAAAGTATTTACTCATGATAATAATGATACATAAAATATATACAGGTTTAAATCTAAAAATAAATATAAATAATAAAAAATTGTATTGGAGATGCAGCTCAGTGCAAAGGCCTTGAGTTCAATCTCCAGTTCTTAAAAAAACAAACAACTGCAATTTATTTTTTCTGTATATTATTTATTTCCTGATTTTGCTGAGATTCTTTTCTTCCTTTTTTCCTTTCTTATTTTCTTCATCCTTCCTCCTTTCTTTTTTCTTTACTTCCTTCTTCCTCCACCCTTCTTTTCCTTATTATCTTTCTCTTCCTTTCTTTCTTCTGCATACATTTCCTCAGTCCTATTCCAGAACTCTTTCAGCCTCAGAGAGAGAAGAGCTGCACCCCTGTGTAGTGAATGAATCTGGGCTCTTTCTAAGGGCAAAGGAGATGGCAAGAAAGTGAACAATCTTCAATCACAGTCAGCAGAAAGACTTTGAGAACAGTCAGGCAAGAGCTGGTTAATTCTAAGAACATTCTCCCAATTTTTATGAGTGGCAGAAAAAGAGAGAGAGTGTATATCTGTGAAACAGACAATAATATAGTACAGTAGAGGATGGTGAATTGAGCTATGAAACTTTTGTCTTATCTTATAATTGGGTGTAGTTTAAAATGTAATGATTCCTGTGGGATTAGGTATTTCATTCCATTTTGTATACTGAGTAAGCAAACTCTTGTAAATGGGGGTGCAGAAATGGACTGCTTAGTTCACAAAAAAGAATTGAACAATTGTACCCCAATTACAATGGAAACTGCTTATTGTTAAAAATGATTTTCTGCTTTTGTTCTATTGGGAAGGATTTGAAGACATTTGCCAACAATGTAGGAAATCCTTGGTAATGCCATTGGAAGGGAAGTAGCATTCCAGCCCTTATGCAACACCGTATTGTTCCAGGTTAGGAGGCTGACCCCACACCTGGGCTGTGGGTGCACCTGCCTATCCTTGGCCCTGAGGCAGTTTCCGAACTTCATTGCACAAGAATCACCTAGGGAGCATTTACAGGAATCAGGGCCTGGAGCCCACTCTCCACCAATTACATGGTCTCTTTGGGGATGGGAATCAGGCACAGCTATTTCCCGAAACCTCTCCCGATAATTGCAATTTCAGAAAGAGTTGAAAATCATTGCACTGGGAGAAGCAGAGTGCTGCATGGAACTGCCTGTGGGACCAACAGTGATAAAGTAACAGAACTGAGGGTAGTGGGAAATAGCACTGGAAAAGACAAGTACAGGCAGGTTTCAGATTGAGTGGCCAAGGAGTGCCCACCATTGGCCCAAAGAGACCAAGAGCATTACTTTTCCAACACCTTGAAGCCAGAAAGATAGCCAAGAGCTGGGATACTGTCCGAATTTCCTGAGCAGAGAGGATCACTAAGAAACTTCAAACATTAGCTCTTTCAGACAAGGATGCTGAGAGTCTTCTATGCTAAAGAACTCCAAGCAATACAGAATGAGGTAAGCTTTGAGGATGCATATTTCCCCACAGCAAAAAAAGAGGTGTTGCCAGGAAGAGTCAATCTATATTCCTCCTGGAGCAGGCAGTGAGCAGGGTAGGAGCCAGCATCAGTAAGAACCTTTAGAAACAGACCAGCTCCTGGGACTTCAAAAATGAAAGGGGAGGGGCTGGGCATTCAGCAGCACAGCGCCTGCCTGGCAAATGCAAGGTCATGAGTTCGATTCCCAGTACCAGAAAAAAACTAAAAACCAACCCGCACCCCAAAAAATAAAAAAAATAAAAATGAAAGGGGATTTCCTGATTTCCAAAGCTAAATGCTGACCTTACTGCAAGCTCCCTGCACATGAGCTAAGCAGAACAGCTAGGTCACTTATTGCTAATAAAAGGTTACCTATAGACTTGCCAATTAAGAGAAAGCCCTGAGTTCTTTATCTTTTTCTCTTGTCTTTCTAGTACACACTCAAGAGAGATCTACAGATTGTTCATACTTCTTTTATAATTGAAGCACCAAAAAAGAAAATTCTGGCAACATGGGAGACCACCTTGTTAGTTTATTGTGGGTCTCATCATTGCAAAAACCAATTTAATAGGGTGCTCTACTTGCCAAATTGTTGTATCACCAGATTTGCTCAGCATTTCCCATCTGCTCACACGATAGCCAGCAGACATTTGCTTCCCTGGGTACGGCGTAATGCCTCAGAACTGCCCGAAGGAATCTTCTCACCCAAGCTGCTTTAATAAGGTTAAGTACATAAAATATTCACTTCGAGGGATACAGGCCCATATGCCATCTTACCATTAATCACATAAAATGGACATTTAATTATCTTCTCTCTGAGGTCCGTCGTTGTTATTAGAATATGAAAGACCCCACGAATCAAGCTGTCTTGTTTATCAGTGATGGCATTTTTGCCTACTGTGCAGTGTTTTCCCCATCTGGTCATATTTTACTTGTCTACCCATCTTGTAAATGCTTATTCCTCATTGTCAGTTTTCCCCGTGTGCTTGGAGGTAGCTGGCCCAGGTACTGGCGTACCCCTTGTTGTCTCCTTTTAGGCTATTATGTGCTTTTAAACACTCCCATGGGCATTGAGGCTTTGTTCTTTCTTTCCAGAGAGCCAGGAAGGAAGCTGTCATCTACACAGTCACAATAACAGGACTGTACACTCTTGGTCGATGAGATGGTTTGGTACAGTCTGAGTGTGTGCCCTAAGGATGCATTTGCTAAAATGTAATCCCCATTGTGAGGAATGAAGAGAGAAGAAAGCCCGACTATGATGCTTAGAGGTGGTACTGTCAGTTGTCAGGGTGCAACCACCAGCACTAAATACTGGTAGCTTAATGAGGAGAAGAGAGACCGGAGGATGGGTGTGCACATGCAGTGCACACAAGCATGCATTCTTTTAGCCTCTCACCATATGGTACCAGCAGGAGAAGGTTATAACCAGGTACATCCTTTGACCTTCCAGAGCTGTGAATTAAGTAAACTTTTTTGCTTTAAGAATTATCCTGGCTCAGGTATTTCATTATAATAATAGAAAACAGACTAATTTAATATACCTGGAATCCTACTTTCCAGAAATTTTAGAGTCCGAAGCTCTAGCTTTGCTACAGACTGGCCTAGTATAGGGAACCACATTCTATGTTGGGGACAAACAATTCTTGGAGTACTAACAGGCCTTTCAGTAAATTTCCCCTGTGTTTCCCTATTGAAAGTCATGACCCAGATTTGGCACCTAATGGAGAGAGAACAGGTGAATGAATCATGGAGATTACATTTTCCCAAAGCAGGCTGTTTGTATTTGTTTTTTACTGTATTTAAAATCTGCATGCATATTGAGTCATACAAGTATATTTCTACTGTAGATAAACCTACTTAGGTATTCTATATCTATTAGGTGCCTATTTATATTTTCAATAAAATATATTTATCATTATATACATATTTATGTATACCTGTTCAATATTATTATGCAAGTACTATGTAATTATTTATCAGTTTTATTTACTGCAAAAATTACTATGTCTCTAGACACTTACTTTATGTCTGTATTTCTGTCTATGCATATAAATCTCAAGGAAAACCTATCTGAATAGTAAAAGTGGTTCTCTCTCGGTGCTGTCACTATAGGTGGATTTCATTTCTTCTTATTTGCTTTTTGGCAGTTTAAAATTTTTCAGTCAAAAATAATGTATAGAGGCACTTGCTTTGAAGAAGTCCAGTTCACATGGGGACAATGGCCAGCCTGGAGGGAGGAAGGAGCGATCTGAGGTCAGCTAGACCAATTTCAATCTTCTACCTGATTTCCTGAGAAAATAGTAGTGGGCCAGAATGAGCTGTAAGAGGCAGAGTTCTAGGAAGAATCCAATGTTTAGTAAGTACTCCTTTATGGCCTCAACAGGGGCTTGATGTATTTGCTGTCTCATCTTCACAACATAGCATCATTCCTGTTTTGTAGGTAAGGAAACCGAGGCTCATTATGCTTTGCTGTCCTATAGCAGAGGCGGCCTCTGCACTGTCCTTAAATACTGTTTCTTTTTCTGCTCTACTCTGCCCTGTGCTAGAAGAATGTTCAGACACATGTGTATAGACTTGGGCCAGGCAGCTTCAATAACACTTTTCTTAATGCTTCCCTCTTACAGGAAACACTCTCCCCAGGCCCTGTCCATCCTTTTTTTTTTTTTTTTTTTTTTTTTTTAAATAAAGCCATCTCTCTCTTAGCCTTTGGGTGCAAACCCATGCAACTAAAAAGAGCCTTCTGGACTTTTGACCAGAAACAGATACACAAAACATTCAGCAGTATGCATTACCGAGGTGACCATAGGCAAAAAGACCCATTTGCAGCAAGTCTTAAAACCTTGCTAAGTAACCGTTGATCTGCCTCTTTGGTCAAATTTCTAATCAGGTAGTCAGTGTTGATCTGACATGGAGCTTGACTTGGAAGGAGGCCTCCAAGCAGGCTGGCCTGGCCTCCCAGGCATCAGCACTCAATGTCAACAGAAGGCACTCTTCAGTGTTTGAAAGTGGTTGTTAGTCTTCCTCCAGAGCCATCTCTTCTCCAGAAATAAAAGTTCTAGTTTCTTGAAACCTGTGTAAGTTTGCATGGCTGTGATGTGTGCATCCTCACACATCTGATGGGGAGGGCTGGAGACTTCCACATTAGTCTCCATCCTTCAATTGCATTAAATCCAGTGAAAGACTCTGAATGCTGGTGCCTGTGATCTAAAGTGGACAAAGAGCAAAGCTGCTAATCCCATTGTTTCACTTCTACCCTTCGCTTTCACAGCTGTATGTGCATCAGGCTCCTTCTGCCTTTGCTCCTCCACTCTCCTCATTGGAAATCAGTATCACCTCCTATAATCTGTGTGTTCTATCTTCCTTTCTCTTTCTGGTTCATTGATCTGATTGTCCATTTCTTTGCCAACATTTTGCTATTTTGACTAGGGTTATTGTTATTGTAGTTTTATTTGGTAAAGTAAGATCTCCCCCACAACTAGTTCTAGAAACAACAAACAAATGGGAATTCTGATTGGAATTACCTTGAAAAGACAAATTAAGAAAGGGAGTTTAAATAAGTTCTCCCATCAAACACAAAATAAAATTCCCAATTCATTTTGGCTCTTGTTCAGTGTTTATGGGAAAGATTTTATAGCTTGCATCTATGGATCTTGACCTTTCTTGCTAAAGTTGAAAGCTATATTTAAGATTAAAAACAGCTTTCCATGATCCCATTCAGTGTTAACATTCTAACCTCTGTTTTTTAGACTGGTGTTTCTTAAACCACTTTGTTGGAATTACATGGTAACATACTAGTAAAAATGTATATTCCTGGATCCCTCCAAACCTGAATCAGAATATCCGGGTATGCACCAGATACTGCATTTAAATGAGCTCCTACAGGTCGGGCCTGTGTAGACTGAATGCCACCAAGGCTACTGTCTTCTTTTTCTAAAAGGAACACACATATGCACCCTCTCTACCACTCTGTCTGGCACTGGGAGCAAATCAGCTCCAGCCCTCCCAAAGCTTTAGGGCCAGATAAAGTGATGTGAGCTTCCCACATGAAGAACCCGACACCTTCCAAAATCCATGCTAAAAACAAGCCAGAACGATTCAGTCTATCATTGTTGATTCTGGAAGGCAGAAAGCAGCAGCAAGTACCTTCCCTTCTTGTGTCTTCTTGCAGAGGGGCAGGTCTGTCTCACCTGGTACACATGTCAGGCCTAGGGCAGACACATAATGAGGCTCGGCCAGTGCCCAAAACATGCCAGCAGGCAGAGTCATGATGTCCACAGTGCTTCACTGAGAAAACACAGTATGTGCTAAGAAATATCACCCCAAGTCATGGCTGTTTTCCCTTGTTCTTGCCCTCTGGCAGTTTTGAGTTCCATGACCTGATAGAGTGTCTGGCCACCCAAAGAACACAGGAGCACCATTCCCTTCCCTGTACCTGGCACATCTGGCCTTCACTGTGGCCTTTGAGAAGAATCTAAGCAGGAGCCAATTTCCAACAGCTCAATGCCCACAAGGAGGCCCATTAACAGAATAGCAGACCGCCTCTGGCCTGGCAGAAAGACCAAGATAGATGTGCTTTGGTCAAACGAGGTGCAGGTTTCTGAGTAAAACATGCATAGCTCGTTAGATGATGCTGAGTGGGTTACTGGAAATATTCAATTTTTGACTATATATTTTATTGGTGATAGTTGACAAAGTAACAATCTTTTGCTCCTGGTAAGAGCCCCCGTAGTAGACCTGGAGTTCAACGAGCATCTTTTGCCTCATCAAGGTGGCCAGTGCCTTCGTCCCTTACTCAGCTGACACCAGAACACCCCATACCTCCACCCCACTCTAGTGAGAGCAGAGGGTATGAGCTCACAGAGGCACATGTGTGCACACATTCATCCATTGCAGACAGATGTTCATCCTGTCATCTGACTGCCAGTGCTATTCTTGATTCATTGTGTGTATATAAACTGTGTTGCTATGCTGGCTTTGTGGCCTGTCAAAGTGGCAAGCCAAATCTACTTTCCTCAGCACCCTCTCTATGGTAGGGAGGAGAAGAGCATATGAGATCCTTTGTCATAGATGGTGAGAGGGAAGCGGCAGGCATCATACAGCATGCATAGCTTCTCCCAGTGCTGTGAAGGGACTTTGCAGAAGTTATTAAAGTCTTATCAATTGACTTTAAATTGGGGAGATGATCCCAGTGGCCTGGCCTAATAAATTGCAAGGCCTTGAAAGAGGACATAGGCTTTCTCCCCTAGAGAGAGCAGGCAGCTCCCCCTGTGAACAGTAGCTCAGCTCATGTTCATGACCTCCAGCTGCTCACCACCTGCCCTGCCAAACTTCTGCTTTACTGACTGTGGTCTTGCTTCATCAGCCCCACAGCTCTATAGACAGTTCCAGATAAAAGACATGCCCTTCTCTCTGTCCGTCTACCTCTCTGTCTACATGCCATCCATTTATATATCAATCCATCTGTACCTGCCCTTCTGTGCCTGCCTGTCTGTCTGTCTGTCTTTCTCTCAATGGATTCGCCTCTGGTTGAAACTTGGGTGCTACAATAGTCAGATCTGTGAAGCCAAGGACAATGGCTCATTTTCCTAACCCTCCATAGCTGATAGCACAGCGCTCTATAGATACACAGCATTTTAAAGATGACCCCTTGGATTTTCTAAGGTGTTTGTACTGTGTAGTTTATCAGATAAATGGCCACTTGAGAACTCTGAGATTGATTCCATTTATCTATATGTATTAAGAACCTGGCAAAAGAAAATTGTGTATGCATACATACGTATATATGTGTGTTCTGTGTTTGTGTGTCCGTGTGTGTGTGTGAGCACACAGGAACCTGCACATTAGATCAGAGACAAAATCAGACATAACCTGAGACTTCATGTTGGGACCTATTAGAGATTAAGCAGATCCGAGGCCATACTGCCTCCCCTCAGCTTGAACTCTGGTGAAGCCAATAGTAAGTAGAGTTGAGATGCATCTGATATCTCATTGTTGATCTGATGTTCCATTGATTACTCACTCAGTTTGCAGTCATCATGGCATAAAATGTGAACCTCCTCTTGGGGAAGCATGTGTTGATATCAATAGACTCTGAAATAAGGGTCTGTCCAGCGCCTACCACTGGCAAAGCAGACACATCAGGCTACTTCATAGAAACAAGTCATATCACATGGAAAAGCACCAATAGAGGGTCTCCTTTGTCAGGAGGGAATTTGGGGATCATTTCTACAGAAAGAAATCACTGTATTCACTGGAGATTGAAAAAGGTAGATTCAGTTTAAGGGAAAGCCTGATAAAATGGCTGCAGTTGTCCAATCTGGTTGTGGGAGTGAGCAGGCTGTAGTCCATGAACCTCCAAGAGCATTCTGGTTTGCTGCCTGTGCCTGGAGCTTGCCAGAGGTGGGACAGAGGGGCCTCTGTGCCTCACGTCCCTGGACGTGTGAAGGAAGGACTCCACCCTGTGGCACTGACCACACGGCAGGAGAGTCCTTTATAGACCAATAAAGTAATGTTGACCAAACTTCCAGCCTCTTATGAGAAAAGGAGATGTGTGGACACATGCATGGGTTAACATCCTCAGGAGTCTGATCCCTGCTTCTCGGATCTGACTTGATGAACTTGTTAGTTCTCATGAGGTCACTGCTGGCTCCCATTCCCAGGACAGATCCCAGCTCATGATCCTATAGCATCATGAGCAAATCTTTTTGATTTAGGATGTGATTAGGATATGATCTTTGAAATGAGTTTTTAATGATTATTTTATAAAGTATTTGTAGATATTGAGCCTATCACAGTAACCCATTAGCTAAGTGATCTCAAGCTAAAATTATTACGATCTCTGCTTTGTTGGAGAAAGAGAGTTTTCTTTACCAACTGAAGGTCATTTCAACAAGAAATTATCTTGACTATATTTTTATCTTATACAATATTGTTATTTTATTTTAAATTTTGAACACATCTATCTCCCTTATTATCCTCACTTACACCTTGCCTTCCTTATTCCCTTCCTTTTGTTAATAGTCTCTCTTCTACTTTCTTGTCATTTTTGCTTTTTTGTTTTTGCTTTAAACTCCATATATTAGGGAAAACATGTAACAGCTGTCCATTCAAGTTTATCTAACTTCTCTTAAAATGGAGATCTCCAGTTCCATCCATTTTTTTGCAAGTTACATAATTTCATTCTTCTTTATGGCTGAATAATACTCCATTGTGTATGTACACCACATTTTCTTTATCCATTCATTTGTTGTGCCACCTAAGCTAGTTCTATATTTTAGGTATTGTTTATTTTGGTGCAATAAACATAGGCATGCAAGTACCCCTACAGAAAGCTTATATTAATAGATTTGGGTATATACTAAGGAATAGTATAGCTGGATCATATGGTAGTTTTAGATTCTGAGGAATCTCTATTGATTTCCATAGTGACTATACTAATTTATATTCCCACCAAGAATGTAGAACACCCCCACACACACTGTATCTTCTCAAGTAATTACTGAGATATATATATATATTTTTCTTGATGATAGTCATTCTGACTAGGGAGATATCAAATATCAATGTAATTCTAATTTGCAATTCCCCAGTGGCTAAAGATGTTGAACATGCTTATTGGCCATTTGTACATTTTCTTTTGAGAAGAACCTGTTCAGTTCATTTGACCATTTATTGATTGGGCTGTTTGGTTTTTTAGTGTAAATTTTTTTGGCTTTTTATGTACTCTAGATACTCATCCTCTGCCTTATGTCTATACTTAAATGCAAGGGACTTTTTTATTTTAAAGGGAATTAAAAAAACAATAAAAATGATACAGAATTTCAAAACAAGATTATAGGAAATTAATCATGTTTGTTATATTGCATATCATATATACACACACAAGGTAGCTAAGATAATTGTATTTTTAATTTCTATTGGTTTATTGAAAGGAACAGTTAATGCCTAATTGTTTAATCAATTTTACATGCCTATACCTGGTAATCTGAACAACAACTTTGAAGATAACAACAGCAAGGAAGTTGTTTTGTTCCCTTCCTCCTCTTCTATCCAAGCCCAAATTATTAACTATCCAGATGAGGCAACCTCCCCACCTGACATGAATAGCTGCACCCTCAACTCCTTTCTCTGCAGGATGTTGATTCCATCCATCACCCTACAAGCATGTGCTGCTTGTTCCACTGCAGGAGGTTGTGCACAGTGTGTTACCAGCTCCTGAAGGTGCCTGGGGGTATGGGACTTGGCTGGGGATAACATCCCCAGCCTGACAAGACTGCGAGTGGTTTGCTTATCCTCCTGCTCCTTTGGCAGCCGTGGAAGGCACAGAGGGATGAGAAGGCAGGCGCACTCCTGGTTGCAGGCCTAAGCATAGCTGTCATGGGAGCGGTGCTGTAGGACAGCCAAGGTGAGAGGGCAGTAACTTGACCTCCTGCAGGCTGCTGCTAGGATGCTTTCTGAGAGCCAGGGATTATCTAAGGAGAATTTTGTTGCTGTTTGTTCATTTGTTCTGTTTTTTCAGAACTTGAGGTTAAATCCAGGACCTTCCCATGAGGTACATCCCTGGGCATGAAGAAAATGCTACTGGCCATGGCCTGAGACTCCTTCTCAGGGGAAGTTTCTGGGCTCAGTGGAAGAGGGCTCCACATTGCAGAAAGGAAGGGTTCCTGGCTGTCCTGGTTCTCCAGGATCTAAGGAGCTTCTGAGATGGAGAACATTTCAGCTGTAAACTTGGGAAGTCACTGCTATATAGGGTGGTTGACTGCTCCATGGGGGGTTGCTTAAAGTGCTAAGGGATCACCAAGAAGAGCCCACCTTCTTCCCCACTTTGCCCAGAGGCACCCCCAGTGGATGCTCCACTCCTAAGAGCCTGGGGGAACTTAGGTCTCTCCTAGTACTGAGGACTGTGCACACAGGAAGTAGTGTGCCTTCTTTCCTCTGTGTTCTATAAGAGACCCAGCCTTAGGTTTAGCCTGAGGTTCCCTGGAGAAACTTTCATATTGCTGGTCAAGGAATTTCACTCACTGAATATTTCCTGGGATGGGGAAAGAAGAGCTGAGGCTGTTGACCAGATGCTATGGGATCTGGGGAAGACAGCAAGGACACTTCAGAAAGCTGCCTGGACTACAACATCATTGTCACCTGGTTTCCAGTTCACCATTTCTCTACCTGAATATCCCCAAGTCATCCACAGAGGAAGTGACTCACTACTCATGTTAGAAGAGAATATATAGCACAACCTGTTTTCAGAGCCCCTTCTTCTACCTAAAATAGATGTCCCCCAATCCCTGGCCCATCTCTTTCCTGCCCTATTTTGACACAGCTCAGGACTCATTTCCATCTGATCTCTTCCCAGCCCAGCTCACCTGGCTCCAATCACCACTTTCCAGCCCTAATCCTGGGGCCCCGTCATCCTGCTAACCACACACTGTATACACACAGCTCAGATTTCACTGACATAAGATGCCCAGTGAGTCAGTCCAGGCTGAACCAAGTTTATTGTGGCTTATATTTTGTGAAGAAACATTTTCACAAATGAATATTGACAATAAAATTATAGGGTTTCGGGTTTGTAAAGATGTTGTTATGCCAAGATTCCATCATTTTGGGGGGCCTAGTTCAAGTCCTTCACACATGTCCCAGTTCACAGCAAGGACAGGCTTCCTCTCTTTCCTCATCTTGAAAGGTTTCCTCTATACCATCACAGACCTTACCCATTTCTCCCATGTCTGACCCTTGAGACACTTCTGTTCCTGTAACTTCTAGTCTGCATTTGGGACTTCTTGTCTCCCATGTGTTCAGACACCCATCACAGGCCACTTCAGATGATTTGGCCTCACTTCCCTCTGGAGACTGTGGCCACTGTTCTGGTCTGGATGGTGGCTGACCTTACACATCTCTAACTGGCTCCAGGCAGCTCAGCCTAATGGTGGTCAACCTATGCTGGTGGCCCATGGTCAGGGGCCCTATCAATTGAGATGCTACCTGACCCACCTGGTGCCCACACGTGCTTGATCCAAAGGCTGGGAGAATTAACACCCTGCAAGGCAATTTATGACCAATAGGAGACAAGATCCAAAGTATTAATTTTTCCCCTTCATGCTATCTGGAAAGATTGTGCCCTTACCCCTTGCCCAAGGGGTCAGTAAGGTATCCCTGGTAAAGCATGCTGGAAGCCTGGAAGGGTCAAGGGCAATAGGTGAAGTCTGGGTGCAGCCTTCAATTGTGGAGAGTCCTCCAGTTGACAGGTGCAAGAAAGAGAGCATGTAGACTGGCTGATGTTCATGGTCTTTTCATACATAGTACTTAGAGTTTTCTTTCTTCATATAAAGTGGTGACTTTTTCATTGTTATTGAAAAAAATAGAGAACATAGACTTTATTTCTCATGTTATGCATGGTTCATATACTTTCCCTTTTTCTATAAGAGCTTGATGATTATGAAGTACAGAGTCCTGGTAATTCAGTTTATCATTTACCTCCCAATACTTACCCATATTTTTCTCAATCTAGGAAGAAAACTGAGGACTGTGATAATTATAAATAGAATCTTGACAGCTGACATTCCAAGCTCTCTGCATTATGTCAAAACTTTTTCATTTGGTATTGTGAGCTACATAACCATATTCTTCACTGTTCTTTCAAGCACAACCTAAACTTTTCAACTTTGTTCCCTTGCTGAACATGTTTCCTCAATCCAAAAAGGACTCCATCTCCAGCATCCACCTTCCACAGCCTGGACTGAGGCCTGAAAATGATGCTTGCCAGTTGGAGGCTCAGCTTCATCCCATCCTTAAATGTGATAGCCATTCTGTTGAGCCATTACAACCCCCTCCCAGCAGTGTGGGGTGCCTGGAAACAGTTCTCCTCTGTGACTGGAGCCTAGGCACTCCCAGGAAGAATATGGCAGGTTGAGTTTTCAAGTGGGAGTCAGGCAGAAGCTTGGCAGTTCTGCACAAGGTTTGGGGAAACCTTCTCCCCAAGCTGGCCTATTGGTGCACGGTCATGGCCACTGCAATCTCCCTCCAGCCCTTAGGGAAATACGAGACATGCCTGACCTGGAACTGATGAATGGGGACATGAAAATTGTGGCCCTAACACCTAAGTTCTGCTAGTAACTGTCATTTAAACCTTACCTTTTATAAAAACCTACCGCTGAATAACCTCTCTCTACTGGTCCTGGGAAGTAATTGTAAATTTTAATGCAAGATCCCCTCATTGCAAAACCATTGTGTAACATTAATTTTAAAGAATACCTTGGTTGAGATGGCTCATTCTGTCAACGTTTATTTAATGAATGAAGACATATGAGGGATGACAACCACAGTCAGTCAAGATGACAGCACTCAATTTCTGGGAAGATGGCAGACTGGAAGGCAGCAGAGAAAGAGCCTCTTTGAGATTTGCTACTCATACTGGAATGGAGCAATGTGAGGAAGAGAAGGAGAGTATGGGGTCCGTGGGACCCAGAAAGGATCTGAAGCAAGAATTGAAGCCCACAAAGAGACTGAAGAGAGAAACTTCAATAAAGAAGAAGGAGGAGGTAAGCAATGCTTTCTTCTGAGCCCAGAATCACTGCATGGGAGGGACAGCTTGCCTCTGCAGACTGATAGTGGTGGCTGGCAACCCCAGAGGCCTCCATGGAGAAGTACACCACTGGAGTAGAGCAGTGGATGACTGCAGTGGCTTATGAGTTGTTCCGGTTCAGATGTCCTGCAGGAGAGGGAAACTGGCCAGAAGCCATCTTGGAGAGAGACCAGCTGAGCTCAGGACTCCAAGCAGCTGCTGGCTCCAGCTAGTGACTCCCAGCTGAGTTCAAGCCCGTAGGGGCTGCATGGACTGCTGCAGGCTGAGTTGGTCTGGTTCCAGTCTCACAGCCAGAGGCCGGCCTGAATGTCAGTGGAATACAGGTGCAGGCTTGCTGGGACTATCCGCTCTCCTGCCGTGGAGCTGCTACTGGCTTGCTGGGATTGGTTAATGCAGATCTGGACTCTGTTTGCCCATGTTGTCTACTGGCAGCAACAGAAGCAAACCTTGAAGTAGACTTTTATTTTCTTTTTACTTTCTTTCTCTCTTGTTTGTTTACTTGTTTATTGTCATTGTTTGTTATTGTTTTTTATATGATTGTGAACATGGTTTCTAGTTTTTTGTTGTTGTTCTTGCTCTCACCTGCTTTTGTTTTTATTTCTTGCTCCTCTCTTTCCCTCCTGTCTTCTGTACCAACTTCCTAAAGGTTGAATAATACTCCTTTGTCCTTCAGGCTTTCATCTAATCTCTTCCTTTTCTTCTGTTTCTCTATTTTCCCCCAACACCTTTTGATTTTTCTCCCCGGAGGGTAAAATTGCCATGTAGGGGGCATATTTACTGCATAAAATTTTTAGTTTGCTGTAGATCTTGTTATATAACCAGAAATCTAGTTTAGACTGTTAACGGTGTCAAATTAATAGTTACCTCACTTTGTCATTTTCTAGGCAGTGTCTAATGCTATTATTGGTGTTGATCGTACTACTTTACCCAAAGTGACATAATTGTCAAGACTGAGATTGCCTGAGGGTCATAAAAAGAATATAGTCCAGTGCAAAAGAATCAAGGGCTGGGCCAAGTAGGCAGCAGCTAATCATCCACAGCAAGTTGAACAGGTAAAATCTTACAACAAACTCAAAGCCCAAAAGGCAGCTACACAAGGTAGACACCTCTGAGAAGTAGTTACTTCTTAATAGAACTAAATACTAGCAATAAAGCTACTCACCATCGGCAATTTATAAGCATCAACATGCACTAAACTAAAGTCAAAATGGATCAAAGATCTAAATATTAAAACAGAAACACGGAATCTGCTGGAACACAGAAAAGGTAGAACTCTTGATGACATTTGTGTAATATAGCTTTGGTAATTTATATGTACCTAGGAATCTTTCCATTTCCTCTGCATTTTCCAACTTATTAAAACACAAATACTATAAGTAGGTATAGATGATCTTCTGGGTTTCTGAAGGATCTGTGGTGATTTCACCCTTTTCATTCCTAATTGCATTGTCTTTTCTTTCCTTTTTTTTGATAGAGGTGGCTAAGGGTTTGTCAATTTTATTTAATCATTCAAAGGATCAACCCTTTGACTCATTGATTCTTTGTATTTTTTTCTTAGTCTCTATTTCAGTAATTTCTGCTCTGATCTTAATAGTTTCATCCCTCATACAAGCTTTGGGCTTCACTTGCTCTTCTTTTTCTAAAATTTTGAGGTTTCACATTAGCTTGTTAACTTGAACTCACTCTATTTTCCTGCTACGGGTATTCACTGCTATAAATCTCCTCCACAGGACTGCTTTCACTGTGTTCCATAAGTTCCAGTATGTTGTATTGGCATTATAGTTTAATTGTAGAAACTGTCTGATTTCTTATTTAATTTCCTCTGTGGCCCATTGGTTGTTCAGGAGGGTGTTATTTAATTTCCATGTGTTTATGAAGTTTTTGTGGTTTCTTTTACCATTGATTTCGAGTTTCATTGCACTATAGTCCAACAATATGCATAGGATAATTTCAATTCCTTTGCATTTACTTAAGCATGTTCTATGAGCTAGTATGTGTTCTATTTTGGAGAATGTCCTGTGTGCAGCTGAGAAGAATGTGTATTCTGATGCTGTGGGTGGAACACTCTGTAGACATTTACTAAATTCATTTGTTCAAAAGCTTGCTTCAGTTCTGACATTGCATTGTTGATTTTTTGCCTACTTGTTCTGTCTATTTGTGACAGGGGGGTATTGAATTCCTTCATTATAATTGTATTAGTGCTTACTTGATTTCATATTGTTGAATGCACTGCTATTTGGTGCACATATATTTATGATTGTTCTCTGTTCCTCTTGGATTGTTCACTTTGCAAGGTTACAGTGACCTTCTTTGTCTCTCTTAATCTGTCTTTGTTTGAAATCCATTTGTGTGCAAATAGACATTTGTGTAGGTAAAGACTTTATGAACAAAACTCCAATCATACAAGAACTATCAGAAAGAATCAATAGCTGGGATCTCATCTTATTAAAAAGCTTTTTCATAACAAAAGAAACCAACAACAAAGTGAAGATACAACCACAGAGTGGGAAAAAAATTTTTTCCAGCTATTCCTCAGACAAGGGATTACTATCTAGAGTATATAAAGAACTAAAAAGAATCAGACCCTTCAAATTTAAAGACCCAATCCAAAAATGGTCATCTGACATGAATAGACATGTCTCAAAGAAGTAGAAACAGCAAAAAATATATGAAAAAAATGTTCAACATCAGTAGTCATTTGAGAAATACAAACCAAAACAATGCTGAGATTCCATCTCATCCCAGAAAGAATGGCTATTATCAAGAAGTGAACCAATAAAAAATGCTGGCAGTTTCATGGGAAAAAGAAACCTTTCTCCACTGTTGGTGAAATTGTCAACTGGTGCAACCACGGTAGAAATCAGTGTGGCAATTCCTCAAAAACATCAGTAGAGGTTCCATTTGACCCAGCTATTCCCCTTCTTAGTATCTTACAGAAAAAAATGAAAGCATCATACCACAGCAATATATACACATCTATGTTTATAGCAGTACAGTTTGTAATAGCTAAATCTTTGAAAGAGCCCAAATGCCCATCCACTGATGAATAAATAAGAAAGATGTGGTTTTTTTATACAATGGAATACTACTTTGCCATAAAGAAGGATAAACTTGAGACACTTCTAGCTAAATGGATGCAGCTTGAGATCATACTTTTAAGCAAATAAATTGGACATGCATGTGTAAACACCACATTGTTACTCTGATGTGAGAATCCAAATGTGTAAATAAGGACCAAAATCTATAATATATATTGTGAAATAGGAAGAAAATGCTCAAATGGAAAGGGAAACTACAGAGGGGAAAGGGAGAAAGGAAGGAAGGGAAAAGAAAAGGAGAAGAAAAGAAGGAAATACTGGAAATGAAGCTTTTGTAAATAAGGAAGGGAAAGGGGTTAAAGGGAGGGGAGGGGAATGGGGAAAAAAGAATCAAGTTATGTCATGTGCAGGTACAATTTTTGTAAGATAAATGTGATCATTATGTATATCTAAATGTACCAATAAACTTAATAAGAGGAAAAAATACTAAAAATTAAAATTCCATTTGACCTCAAAAAAAAAAAGAGGATAGCGCTCTGCATCAAGAATTCTTTTAGCTCCTGGACTCCCAATACAAGCTGGCCAGTATTTTTTGCCCATAATCTAACGGCACCAAATGAATGACTCACTGTATTTAAGGAACAAGGGTCAGAGCACTCACCTGATCACATGGCGTCAATTCCTGTCCCCCCCTCCCCCCCCGCATTGCACTTCAGCTTCTCTCTCATAATGTTTTGACTCTGATTCTTCCTCTAGCCGTGTCACCGGGGAATTGCCACTGCTACGAATCTATTCGATCTCCAGGCTGAGTATGGTAGATTTGTGAGTCATGTTTGATACATGTTTTAGGTGGCAAGTCACAAACTCTAGAGAATCGTCTTATTTTCTTTGTAAGAAACAATCTGAATATTCTGCCAATGCCCTACATCCCTGTTAACCTCAGCTACTACCTGAGGTCCAAACCTTCCAGATTTTCCACCAACACCTGGGCTTTTCTTCCTGCATGGCTCTGTACATTCCTAATCTGACTGCAGTTCTTAGTTCCAAAGGCAAAGTACCAACTGAACATGAATCAAAACCTCCAAAACTATGAATCAAAATAACTCTTTCTTCTTTATAAGTTAATGATCTCTGATGCTTTGTTACAGTAACAGAAAGCTGGAAACTTGGAGCTTCCTTGAGTTCTTATCATCTCTTTGTCTATTGAACAAACCATTTCAGCAGTAGGAAATGTATATACACATGTGCCTGTGGACATTGTAGCTCTTTATTTGTAAATATTTCTAAATTATTGACTGTTTTCATTCTTGTCACTTTGAATGAGACATTCATATAGACAATGATATTATCAAATGCCTCCATGATTCTCACCCAGAAAGCAAAGTGGTGAAACTGAGTATCTCTTGCACTCCATGCGTTCTGGCACAGCCCTCCCCATAGAAGTGAACATAGGGCCCTGGGCACAATTCTCTTCTCATCTGGCAGGTGTGCAGCCACATGCGTCCTGGGCTGTGTGGAAACCACTCTCTGCAGCCACATGGAGTTCAGCAAGGAGCTGCTGGTGCCTCCAAGTGGAAGGACACTGGGAGGGAGACACTCTGTGTTTCTTTAAGGTCACAGGCATATCTGTTTGTATGTGCTTTAAAATCAGATTATTTAAAAATGTGAAAAGTGTAGCAATTTTTTGAAAAGCCATTTGGGATGATTTATGTTCAGGGATGTTATGTAAGTTAATGAGATGCAACTTTTGCACACGTGGTAATTCTAAAGGGCAAAGAATTTGGCAGAAAAAGCAGGTGGTAGAAAGGAAAGTTCCCTCCTCAGGGGGGCAGGCTTGCTGTTGTGGGAGAGCCCCCTCTGAGTCTGAGGGACAGGGCTAGCCATCTCATAGTTCCACAGGAGGGAGTTGCTCCAGACAGCAGTCCCACACCGTGCAGGGCATAAGCCTCGAGAGTGGGCTGCCTGAGTTAGCAAATGCAAACAGGATGCCAGACTCAATTTGAATTCCCATAAGTTGTGATTTCTGTATAACTATGTCCCATATGACATGTGGGGCATCTTATACTAAAAAAGCATTTGTTGTTTATTAGAAATTCAAGTTGAACTCTATGTCTTATATTTTTTTCCAACAATCCTGCTTGAGTGTCCTCTCCCCATTCAGAACAGTGAGGCAGCACCGGTGAGAAGGGAGGTGGACAAGGACAGCATGGAGGGAAATTGCTGCCTCTGTCCTGGTAGAGAGGGTAAGGAGTTTCGGGGTTAGCACTAAATCTGCTTAAAATAAAAATTGTGTAAAGACTGAGTCCAGTGGATTTTCCAGCCTGAAATGTGGTTCTGATTAAATTGAAAAGTGTGTTCTTAAAGTAACACCAGAGTAACATTCAATGGTGACCAGACAAGTTAAATATAAGGAGGAAGTTCCCCAGTTGTCTTATCCCTTCCTTCTTCGCTCTGTCTACCCTGCCCTTAATGTCATTCCTTCCTCTTCTCTTTCCTTCCTTCTTCACGTCCTCACTAAGTACAGGCTGTGCCTAACTCTGCAGAGAGAACTTCAACATGTCTGTTTTCACTCTTCCCTACTGCATCTTTCTTTAAGAATTAGTGGAAAATTATAATCGCATAACCCTTCAAAGTTTCAGTAGAAAACTTCAAATTTTACAATGACGATTATTTTCATTGTAAAGTGCATCCACTATGACCTGGGGAGAAAGGAGCTAGAAACTAAAGTGAATTAAAGTGGTCAATGTGTGCTGGCTGATGCCAGCCTTAGGCAAGTTCTGAGCCTCCTGCTCCTGCCACAGTCTAATGGCTTTGCTAAGAGCAGAAGCAACGCTTTAATGGTACAACTCTAAAGCAGGCTACACTGCAGCTAAACCTCTTTTTAGAAACATCTCAACAAAATGACAAATAACAATTTGGGTCACAGAAGAGGCAAATCCACCCAAAACAGAGAAGTGCAGGTTGCTTTTAGTCTTAATGCTGTTACCAAATTTCTAATCCACCTACTATTCTTGTGAGCCAGAAAAAAAGGGGGGTTTAAGATTTAAAGGGAACATCACAAAATTGGCTTGGTTCTATTTTTCAAAACCCTTGCCTGGATATTGAGCAGGTCATTTTTTATTCCAGAGCCCCCTACTCCAGGGGACACTGAGAAATGACTCAGTTGCACTCATAAGTAACCAGCAGATCTTCAGCAGCTAATATTTATCATGTGTCTCCATCATCCAAGGGTCCTGAATTTCTAAAGTCATGGCGTCCCACGTTATACCTACCTTCTCTGCATGTGCATGCTGGATGTGGACTCACACTGCCCTCAGAGCCTTAGATTTCAAACTCTCCCATCAGAATGGACACAAATGTCAGTCGTTGCCCCAAGCTTTTCCTTTGGTTCATCTCTGCTGTCATGAGGCTGTCACTATGGACAGCCCCTAATCCACACTTAATCTCTTTCTGGTGTCTTTAGGCTAAATCTGCCTTAGTGTGAGGAGCTGCTCCTGAGAAAGAGCATGCTGCCACCTTTCATTTCATCTTCAAATAGAAATTCACCCTCTTGCAAAATTTAGGTTGAGAAACTATTTTCTAATGCTATGATCAGGAGGAAGGTGGCACTTTAGAAGAAAGCCTTGAATACAACGGCATCCAGGCTGAAATTCTCGTGCTACTACCAAGGAAAAGGGCACAAAGCAAAGAGATCAGAAAGTATTGGGAGCAGATAAAAGGTCACCATTAGTGTTGGCTGGGAGGAATTCCAGTGGCTGTGATTCTGCTCTGTGCCTGGTAAAGGGTGTTAGAGGGTCCTCCTGGCCAGCTCATGTACTAGGGTACCTGCCTCCTCCTGTGCTGCATGCCTTTCTCATCACACTGGCTGTCTGCCTCTGTTTCCGTTCACAGTGCCTGTGGCCCAAGGCTAACTTGTGAGTCCAAAGGAGACACTAAAAGCAATGTGGTCAAATGGCAGGTCATGGGCAATGTCCTCAGTACCCAGTAGGAGGTCCTGGGAACTTTTCATTCTTTGCCCATACCCTTAGGGATACACACACAGCTATGGAGAGCCCTATGTATTTCATGGGTGAATAATAGTCTCCAACAGTTGGGGTGCTTCTCAGAACCCTAGAAAGTCATCACTGGATGGAACCCAGAAGCTCATCTAATCTAGTGGCTATTTTTAGATTAGGAAACATGTCCAGAAGAGCAACGAAGATTCTCTGCCTCCCTTTGTTCTGAAAGAAGCACTTATCTCCCCACACTCCAACCACAATTCCCTGTATGTGTATGTCTCAAACCTCCTTATGCTCCCAAGAGGTTGGCATGAAGGAGGGCAGCACTCCGTGGGGTTCGCATACTTGGAGGATAAACAGTAATCATAACAACTACTTCTTGGACGTTGGCTATTCTGAGTGTTTCTTTTTATTGCCCATAATCCTCATAACAAGTCCACTGTGTACCTAAAAAACACATGTTACAGATGAGGAGTCAGGTGAAGACAGCTAAAGTAACTGGGAAAAAGCCACACAAGGAATAAATTCTAGAGATAGGCCCTCAACTCAGTCCTTTCAGCCTCAAAAGTGCATCCTTTTCTTGAAAGATCATTCTGATTTGCAAACACTGTTGACTTTAAAATGCAGGTAGAATCCTGATGAATCCTAAAGAAGCAGTATGGTACCATTGTGAAGTGGTGCCTCTACTAACAGTTATTTAATCTACATTTAATACTGGCTGTGAGAGCAAAGACAACAAACAGCATCAGAAAACAAAAAAATAAACTTTACAAGTCCTGGGGCTACAGGATTATGAGCCTGGGAGGAAGATATGACTTTATCTCTGCTTACTTGTGTGAGTTGTCATTTCCTTTCACTCGCGAGACTTTAAGACTATGAGAATCAGATATAGGAGCTAAATCATTCAAGGGTCTTGAGAGTTCTACCCCAGGGGCACAGGACAACAAGGAAGGTCTCTTTTACATTAAAATCCCAGGTTTAATAACTGCAGTGAAGAAGTCCATAGTTCAAGGATATGGTAGATGGAATAGTGGCCCCCAAAGATGACCATGTCCTGGAATCTGTGGGTACATTATGTTGCATAGCAAGAAGGAATTGAGGTTGCAATGGAGACAAGGCTGCAAGCCAGAGGACCTGGATGAGGGGAGATAATTTTGGATTACCTGGGGACGGGGGATGCCTACACAAAAGAAGAGGGAGACAGAAGAGGAGCACAGGAGGAAAATGTGACCATGAAAAAACAGGGTTGCAATGATGCCATGTGAGGACTCACCTAGCACTTTTGCTCTCCACATGGAAGAGGGGTCCTGAGACGTGAGGAGCCCCGAGAAGTCAGAGATGGCAAGGAAGCAGAGTCCCCCAGAGACCCCAGGAAAAACACATCCCTGCCATGTCTTGACTTTAGGACCTCAGACCTCCAGAACCAAAAGATAATACATTTAGGCTGTTTTAAGCCTCCATGTTGGGCTAATTTGTTACAGCAGCCTTGGGAACCCATACATCCAGTCTCCCTTATTTCTGATGAACTGATATTTATTAGGAAAGCAACACTGTGTCAGATATTCATTTGTCTCACAGAGAGGAAAATAATAGTGGCTAAAATAATGCCAAAATTTTAAATAGTTTTTTTCCCTCATGTAAAAGTTCAAAATGACAGGTGGTTTTGGAATTAGCCGCCTGGTTCCCCAAGGCCTCCAGAGCCCCAAGCTCTTTCTATATCACTCCTCTGTACCCTCCATAAGGACTGCCCTCTTCAGCATGAGGGAGGTAAACTCCTCACTGGACTCGACTCTAACACACGTGGGGAAGGGGTACTGTCCTTCCTTGTAAGGGTGTGGAGAGAGGCCACACAGGGCGGACACAGGCAGCCCACCTCGAAAGTGGCCATCTGCGGCCAGATCCTGGAATTCTCAGACCTCTCCCTGATGAAACAACTTCCAAATCCCCAAAAGATTCCAGGAATGGTGACCACTACCCTGGACAGTGTAGTCATTCATAGGACCCTAAAGTGACCCCATTAATGTTAAGATATAGAACTATCAGATGGCATCAAGTAATGCTAACTGTGGCCAGGACCAGGAAAATCTGTAGCATGCACCCTGGCCTCCTGAACACAGCCAACTCTCTGCAAAAGCCCCTCCTGCCATCCCACTAACCTCACAATGATTGCAACCTGAATTCTACATGGCTGATCACTTTTAGATCCAGTTACTGAGAAATGGCAGCTTTTGCTGTTTTATTTCTTTTAATCCTCAAAACACCCTAGAAGAGGAGATACTACAATTATTCTACTTTACCAGTGGGGAATGGCAGGTATGTGGACATTAATAACTTGCCCAAGGAATAGGCAGTGGAATAAGATGCAAATCTCCAGACAGCCTGGCTCCAGTCATTGCAAAGGAAAGAATGGGTCCTGGAGAGCAATGAGTAATCTCTGCGGGAAGTTCTTGGCTTGATGTGAACCAAAGACAATTGTGGTCAAATGTAAGTTTGTACCAAAGAAACTATAAACACAGCCCTTAAGGTTGTAACCACTTGTTCAGAGTGGAAAGCCAATATTAGAACTCTCTGGGCTATTGTATTATCAGATGAGATCTTTGATAACAAAGAGAGAAGATAAAGTCATTAAACTAATGTGTTAAAAATTACTTAGGCCAGACACCAGATTAGATACTTCATGTGCAGAAAGGTAGAGACCCAGTATATCCTTGAAAACACATGTCAGTGTTTTCCTTACCGTGTGAGAGCCTAGATATTTTAGTTAACAAGACTGACTAATCATCCCCAAAGCTCAGTAATTTAAACAACCATTTGCAAGATGACGATTTTGGGCATCGCAAGGGTAGGCTGGGCCCCCTTTGCATGTGTTGTGTTGGCTACTGCTCAGCTCACAGGTTCTGCTTTTGAGTGTGGATGGTTGCAGGCCTGGGAACAGAATGGAAGGTCTTTGTCTCCCATATCTAGCAGGCCAGCTTGGCTTATTCATGCAGTTCAGGAAAGTTCCAGGTGCAACAACACAGCAAGTTCTGGGGCAGAAGTGCTTTGCAAGTCTCTGCTCATGTCACATTTGCTACTGCTCCATCATCCAAAGAAAGTCACAGAGCCCACTCAGATATAAGGTGTGTGGAGAAAAAGTTTGCCTCTTGATGGAAGGGGTACAAGGTCACATACAAAGGTAGACAACAGGGAGAAGACCTGGTGGCCATTCATATCATCTGCCACAATATTAAAGTAGAAACACCTGTGGCCCAACGAAAGGGGGGGCTCTTTGGTAGTGTTTCATATTGAAGGTGGTTTTATCACCAGAAGTACAGACAGTATCTTCACATGCTCTCAGAGCATTCATGCCACAACAGACCCCTCTCAGAGGAGACAGTGGAAAGAATGCCTGTGGTATTAGTTCCTTGGGAGAACTTGGTCCCTGTTCACAATGGAAAGCTGAGATGCTCTTGGAATAAAACAGTGGGTAATGGTAACCAGATCAAGATCTCTCTTCTTATTTCCTTTCTTGTTGAACATGTAGATCCACCCACAAAAGTCACGACCGTACATTTGCAAACCCTACTTCAACGGCAGCACCATATGGCAGGGGATACTGCTGCCATTGTGTGTTCAGACTGCAGCATTCCAGCGGGTAGGTCTCCCTAACTCCATTTCTAATTTCCTTGCCCCATTGGCTGGAGCCACCAGGTGGATGTCAGAGAAGCATCCCACTGATCAGAGAAAGAGTGCCCACCTGGGATCCCTGCTGCCAAACTCCAAATGTCCCATTTAGGTTGAATGAGAAAAATAATCACCTGTCAACACACTTAATTCATTTGGAAACCTTGCATCCATCTTTCTTTCTGACAGCAAACCTCAGATTTCTTCTCCTAGATCCAAGACTGAGGTGAGGCTGGCTACAGTCAGGTTGAGAGATGAACAGTCATTACCCATTAGATCGTGGACAGTGCCTGGAGACCTCTTAGGCATGGGAGCGGGAAATGGATAAGAGAAAATCCATCAAGGGACGCGCTGTGAGGTCCCTGGGTGAGTGGGTTTTTATTTATTTGCACAGCATGCTCTTTTCCACAAACGTGGAACTTCAGATGGCCTCCAAAATATATGCACAATGGAATTTTACAGATAAACAAATAAATACATAAATGGTACACAATAGAATTTTACAAGTCCATTGGAATGAAGGGGAGATAGGAGCAGCATTAGTAACATGCTAAATGTAGAATTTCTCTTTGGGCAAGTTCCTTCAGAACTATGTAAAGTAGGGGTGGCAAGGATTGTTTTCCCTACCCATTGCTAGGTTTATGACTGAGGCTTCTATGATTGAAGGCATAATACCAAGAGAAATGCATGCAGATTCACTTAGTATAGGTCTATGTGATATGGGAGCCTCCAGAAATGGAAATTCAAAGAGACAGGTAAGCTGTGTATTTAAGTGCTCAGCTATGGTGAGGCACGGACACGGGGAAGCATGGTGGACAGAGGTGGCATGATGTAATGGTATGAGGAAAGATATTTAGCAAGGCCTGTTTTCTCAGGGTGTTCTGTGTGTCTCTTCAGAGGCAAGGATGTTCCTCTCCTTCCTCATCTCAAATGAGGGTGTCCTGGCCTGCTTCAGGGGAGAAGGGGATGAGAAAATGAAAGAATGGCCTCCCTGGGATCTGGGCCTTCTTCAGGGAAGGGTGGGTGAGGAAGAGGTGAGAGAGACTTTGCCACTACTACTCTCTTCCCAAGAGCAAGGAACATGTTTTGGAGTAAACCCCATCAACAACCTGTGACCTGAGTCCCAGTGTTCATGAAGTAAAATGTAGCCCAGTTTGTAGAAGAGCATTTTCTCTGCCACATATTTCTCTTGAGCACCTACACAGCCTTGTCGTGAAAAGTGCTTCGCCAACCTCCTAATGAGTTGGGCCCCTGAAACCCCATCTCATAGCAGACAGACAGATGAGGCCTACCAGGTGTGTACAGCAGCTGACGTCAAGGACAGACTGACCACCTGAGCAAGAGTTCCACCTGCTTCTGGATGTGGTGGGGTTTTGGAGAGTCCAAAGAACTGTTTAAGGAAACCCCAAACTGGTTCCTCTCGTTTAGAGAAGAGACATTTACCCAGTGACCATAGATGCCAGCTGACTACGGTGTGCACACCCAGATGCCAGCTGACTACGGTGTGCACACCCAGATGCCAGCTGACTGCTGTGGACACACCTAGATGCCAACTGGCCACTGTAGGCATACCTAGATGCCAGTATTGTTACTGTGGGTGTACCAGGACACCAGCGTACCAGTGTAGGCACACCTAGACTCCGGCTTACCACCTTGGGTACAGTTGGATGCCAGCTAACCACTGGGCAGTGTTGCCCCCAGCTTTATGTCTGAATTGCACTAGGAAGAAACCTTCTGCTGGAGCCTTTCATATAGTCTCCAGAGAGGAGACGCCAGCTTCTCTCATTGGGCAGAGTCTGTCATGTGGTTACCCCCAGCTGCAAGGAAGGATGGAAAGTTTGCCCTACCTGTATGGTAGGGAGAGAGAAGGACCATGCCATGCAAGTAAGAGTCACTTCACTTTGCCTCTTCCAGACCAAGGCCAGTGTTTTTGCCAAATCATTTTTGAGAGGACTAAGTGCCTTTAAACCATTTAGCCTAGGATGGAGAGCATAGAAAGTATACAAATGTAAGTGTTATTTAGGGGGAAGGCCCTCAAAACAAGATCTTGGTTATCTGGACCCAAGGGATTTGTCAGCCACATATCCTAGATTTTCCAGATCAGTCGCAATTCTTTGTCTGAACACACATTAAGTAATGAATCAAGATTTGGGATTCAAAAAACATGAACCACACCAAGATATGACTCTAGAGGCAGGGATTGAAATAAAAGTTAATTGATACAATTTTTAGGGACTCAATATAGAAGCTTGGGAAATGAAAGAAATGGACCCAGGAGGTATATTTCTATCTAGCCATGTAGCAACATAACAAGCGTGCCTGAAAGACAGACAGTTCACATCTCTCGGGAAATATAGGCTTCAAGGAATGCATAGGGTATTTCTTCTATGCTAGTAAAAATTACAGAGAGGAAAAGGAATCTCTAGATGAAAATTAATTCAGTCAGCTCCCTGTACGTTTGTGTTTATATCTGTGGAATCAAAAAAGCAGATCAAAAATATTTAGGGAAAAAATTGTAACTGTACTGAATGGAAACAAACTTTCTTTCTTGCAGTCATTTCCTAAATCAGTAATGGCAAAACTTTTAGAGCTTTTAGTGATAACAGATAGCCTGCTGTGGTAAACATGCCATAGGTTTGCCACCACTGCCCTATACATCAAATATTTACACAGTATTTCCATTATACTAGGCACTATAAGTAATCTAGAGATGTCTAAGTATGTGGGAAGATGTGTTTGGGCCACATGCATTTCATATAAGCGTCTTGAGCATCCATAGATTTTGGCATCCAAGGTGTCCAGGAACCAACACCCCATGGACACTGAGGATGGACTGTGTTCATCAGGACCTTGGATTCTGACTCTGGTCTCCTACTTCCCCTGGTCCCCATTTCCTTCCTATCCAAGGAGACTGAATAGGTGTCCCAGGGATCACATAAAACACCACCCTCCCAGGGTATGGATGTGACCACCATGGTTCTGGGACACCCACCCCACAGATTTTCCCACATTTCCCACCCTAAGGTCTAGCCCACACTTCTTAGTGATTAGACAGTGAGAAGGAAGCAGTGGTATGTCAAGTTCCCCTTGTTCACCTACAAATTGTGGGCTGTGAGTCTGCTGTGGCTCCACATGGGACCTGAGTGCAAATAAAATGGTTTGGCCACAAGAGTGTGGCTTGGAGATTCCATGCTCCAGAATCTTTGTATGAAGATAAAGCCCTGTTCACTCAGAAATTTGACCTATTTCCTCATTTGTGCAATGATATCCTTTTCAGTCCCCTGTGTAATTTCAGGTCTGCCCTGTTAATTTTAAAAAGATGAGTCCAACCTACACATAACTGCATGTCCCGGTCACAGACCAGAGTCATGGGACATTGGGAACTGTTGTATTGTTGGCCAGCTCAGTGTCATGGCCCGTGGCTTCAGCAAAATGGGAAAGCCCTTTGCAACTGCTCTGAGGACATGCCACTGCCCAGCTGTTAAATCCATGTAGACAGAAGGAAACCAGATTCCTGTGGTAGGCATCTGCAGCAGTCACTTTAGAGAAAGTACACCGGAGCAAAGCAAATCCTCCCAAACACCAAGATTGTTCCGATGCCACTGCTCACCCAGAACCAGAGACCACCACCTCCTGCCTTTTCTGCTCCTTCACTCAGTCCCTAGTCCTTGGGCCACCAGTGTGCCTCTGACAGTGAGGAGGGGCTGTGAGGACTCAGTGTGCATCACCACAGTGCCACTCCCCACTCTCCTGAATGCAAGGGCTGTCATTTCAGTGCCTGCCGGTGAACCCAGAGGATGCAGAGGGAATCACGGAGATACAGTTAGCACCTTACCAGAGGTTGTAGGGGCTGGGCTGGGCTCCTTCACACCTCTTGAGAGTCTCAATAATTCCAAACTAGGTCAGGGAGGCTGACCCTGCAAGCTGTCCCCTTCTGTTTTCCTTTAGTAACAGAACTGCCACATTTTAGCCTGGCCTGTATGTAAAAGACTCCAGTATGCCTTGCAGCTCTGAGGCTATATTATTGAATTCTGACTCATGGATGTAAACAAGAATGATGAGCAACTTCCACCAAGGGCCCTAAAAATGCCAGGACACGTCCTTATTCTTCTGTTTCTTATTCCTGCTCTCTGGAATGAGCTCATGATGCAATGACTGGGACTGGAACAGCTACAGTGGGTCACGTAGTGGCTTTGAGGTTAAGGGCCACACTTGCTAAGGTGGCAAAATAGGAGGAGTCTGACTCCTTGAGTATTTTAGGAAGTAGAGGAAACATCTCAGATTTAGACTGACTGCCTATTTCTGGGTTGAATGAGAGAAAAAATTCTTTGTCTTTTTGAAGTTATTCTTAATTGGAGTTTTGCAGGGCTTGCAGATGAATGTACTCCTAACTAGCACGGGACAGGTCAGGCTTTATGCTAAAGTCCATTGTACTGTACATTGTTTCCAAGATATATGTGTCCAGACACCTAAAGTTGTATATTCAGAGATTAAATGTCTTCAACCTACACCTGTATAAACAAGGGAAAATGAATATGAGTGACTCAACTCCTCTAATCTCAAGAACCCTTGTGTATAGGCTGGCATTAGCACTACACCAAATGGTACAGGTATCGTTCCCTGTGGAGGCCTCCTGCATTCTTAGTCATTTCCTCAGTGCTGGAGGTGCTGGCCTCAGACTGACTGGGGAGTTCGTGAGCAGCAGTGTCCACCTGGTGCACATTGTGGAAACGCTCCCCCCGCATCAGACCTGGGGACAATGGCACATAGGTTTACAATACTCCTTGCAGGGAAACTGCGCTGTCTGGGCTCCGCTGGCATCAGTGTGCCTGGTGGGCTGAAGGTGGTGAGCAGGGAGATCAGAAGACCCCAGGGCTGATGGACCCCATGGACAACTGTCCTGAGCTTCATATGTGCAGACTGTCCTCTGCCTGCCACAGCTCCCAGGCTTCTGCTGCTGTTCTCAAGCATATTCCTGAGCACTAAGTGCTCCCAGAAGAATCCCACTTCCCCAAGGCTGTCTTCTCCCAGGAGGCCTGTGTCTGTCTGTACCCGGTTGGCCCATGGCCTATATGGCACCTCCCAGGTGGACTCTGGAGAGCTACGTGCCTGGTTCACACGCATGTAAATTGGGGTTGGCAGTGCCACTTGGTCCTGGAATGCAGCCCAGGAAGCTGGCACCCAAGTCCTCTTGAACCTGTGGCACCAGAAACCTTGCCCCATGTCCTCAACTGAATGGAGGATGCTAAGGTTGAAGACCATCTGATGGTAAAATAGATCTTTCTAATTCCAAGTCCAGCTACTGTAACTTGTTCATTAGCAGACACTATTGGCAGCAAACACTGCACTGATTTTTGCTTTCCTCCTTCTGTGACAGCATAGGTTTTGCTCAGGAATCTGTTCCTTGCCCTGTAACCTGCTGCCTCCAGACAAGCAGCCCCCACCGCAGCCCATGGAAGGTCCAGGTGGATGGGGGGACCTTGAGTGCCGTTTCCTGAGCTGGGGGTTGATTCAGGAGTAGTGTGTGACTTGAACCTCACTAGGAAAGTATGCCCAGGAGCTCCATCTCTGAGGAAAGAATGAGAAGTTGGGTCTGGATGCAGTGTTTGGGGCAGCTGAGCTGGTCCCAGCCTAAGGACCACAGACAGGAGCAAAGGATATAATTCTGATACAATCGGGCCTTGAAATTGAGCAATCTATAGGCATCCTTCCCATTTCCCCTGTATGCACACCCCCTGGACCAGAAAACATGTTTATGATGGGGGCAAACTCCAACCTGAACATGTGTCCTTGACAAAGGCCTGACACCTCTAGACCCTGTCCCTGTGCCTCTCCTGAGCCCCTCACAATCTCTCCACTGCCTTTTTGACTCATTGACAGTCTCCATCACTACCTCTTGGGGTTCACACACCAGTTCATCTCCACCCACTGTGGGACTCTGGGACGTGAGCCTATTAATGACCTGCAAACCTGCCCAGCACCAGCCTGGCAGGAGCCCAGGTCAGACTCCTTGAGAACCCAGTGCCAGTGCCGGGCGTGGGGAGCATGGGAGACCTGCCTGCTGCTGCAATAGCACTGGAGATTCCCAAGTCACATTTACAGGCTGCTCCATCCTGAGCTGTGCCCCAAATGTCCTGTACTTGGGGCAAGGACAATTTCCCCAGAAAAGCAAGACCAGGATGTCTGCTTCTTTGTTGTGATCAGAAATTTACTTAGTGGAAGAAAACCACGACTTATTGTAGGACAAACCTGGGTGGAAAGAGCACATTCTTCAAAAGAGGGAGAGGAATCATTCTGTGGAAAGTTTAGACACAAATTGGATTTTCTCTTTTTCTGGTATTTAATTTGCTCCTTCCATGCCTTTCTTATTTGACTTTAAAAAGCAACTTGAAATGGTACAAGTTAAATATTTCCTTCCCATCAATGGCATCAATCAGGACAGCAGCCATGGAGCCGCTGTTTCATTAGCAAATTAAATGATTTAATAAATCAAGATGAGCCCAATTTCTAGCAGCTGTTTTATTATCTTCATTTTTTTTCTTTGCAACACTTCTAAAAATTTTTTGCCTCCAATGGAACAGATTAATTTATATTTTCTTCCTCACCCCAAGTAACCAAAATTTCAAAGCTGCTTCATGTCTTCGCAGTAATATGTAGACATACAAAGACATAGATTGCTTTTCTATCATTTATTATTTTTATTATTTAAAATAATATTTTTGCAGTACTGGGAATTAAAACTGAGGTCTTTGTGCTGAGCTATATCCCTAGCCCTTTTCTATGTTTTATTTTGAGATAGGGCTTCCCTAAGTTGCCCAGGCTGTGCTCAAACTTGTGATCTTCCTGCCTCAGCATCCTAGAATGCTAGGATTACAGGCATATGCCATCACACCTGGCTCTATTATTTTTAATAATATTTTTCATATATTTAATTAAACTTATCATTGAGTCTGAATATAGAAGCAGCTGAAACTTTATTTCTTCTTAAGATATAAAGGAAACTTTCTACCCTCCAAGAAGCCCAGCCAGTAGCCAAAGTGCATGTGAGGGGATGTCACTCAAGTGCTCTTCCCCTGTCTGTCTCCAACTTTCCCTCCAAAAATTATGGCCCTTCAGGCAGAATGGGGCTGCTGTAGCTGTCCCTGTGGCCTCATAGGACTGGCCTTGTATTGGTTAATAGAGGAATGCAGGGGAAGACAGCAGATATAGCAATTGCTACCAGGGGAACTTGAATTGTTACATAAAGACCAAACGATGACTCTGTGTTTGGGATCTGCCAGTAGCTTGGACCCTGGGCTAGAAATGTGAGGAGACAGCACTCGGAGAGCACAGGCAGTACTGAGTAATGAAGTGAACTGGTTCTTCCTGTACAGACAGCACAGCAGCACAAGGCAGAAAGAAGCAGGATTTGTCATGTCATGGAGAAGTCTGTGAACTCACATGGCAGATGGCAGCATCACGCACAGAGCATCCAGGAGAGGGGACTGTCCTCGTCTGCTTTGTGTTGCCCCTATGAAGCACTGAGTGTGGACACTGTAGGCAGATGCTTATCTGGGTCACAATTCAGGTACAGGCGAGAATCCCCTGGCTGTGTCACAACAGGTGGAGAGAAAGAAAGGGAACCAGTTATATTCAGAAGTGGCCAATTTCATCATGTTACCAAACCCAAGCTTACTTGTGGCTCGCACAAGGGACTGATGAGTTGGATTGAGAAAAAGATTTATTCAGGGTGCAGAAAGCACAGAAGATGATAGACTGATGTCCCCAAAAGATGTTTTCATTCATCCTATTTCTAGATCCTTTATTCTTAAACAAGAGGGAAAGATGAGGAGGTGGATTAGGAAAGGATGGATGACCAGATACTTCCAGGCACTGCTCCAGGGCTTTGAATGGGACATAGTGAAACTTGGTGCTTGATATGCACAGGATCCCAAGGTTATAATGCCCTTTAGTGTGAAAACTGTCTCAGTTCTTCTCATCTTGGCCTCACAGTTCCATTCCAGTCACCGACCGGATCCCTCTGGCCCAAGTGAAGCATCAGAGGTTTCAACTAAAGTAGCCCTCAAGTCCTGGCAACATATCCTAGACAACATCATCACTATGGCCACATGTCCCTGGTGTCATCTGTAGCAAAAGGAGTGGGAGAATAATACTATATGCAACCTCCAAATTAAAATTAGTGATAGCAGTCAGTCCTAGATGCTGCTAGCACCTGATCACAGAATTTTGACTCTCTTGGTTTGATTTCTTCTTACTTTTCTTATACATCTGCTGGCACCTAGTTCGGGGGATCTGTTCATCCTGAATACAGTTGGATATGAAGTCCGACATATGGCTCCCAATGTCGAGCACAGACCTGAGTAGGAAAGTTGAGCTAGGTATGAAAATAAGTCTTCGAGACTAAGATATGAAAATAAATCTTCAAGACTAAAATATGAAAATAAGTGTTCGAGACTAAGGTATTAAAATAAGTCTTCGAGACTAAGTATGAAAATAAGTCTTTGAGATGAAGGTATGAAAATAAGTCTTCGAGACTAAGGTATGAAAATAGGTCTTCAAGACTAGGGTATGAAAGTAAGTCTTCGAGACTAGGAAAGGTAATTAAGGAAATTAAGTCAGAATTCAACCAACCCAAGAAGAGCCGAGGGATGGGAACTTGAAAACGAGAGGAGTCTTCCAGACTACGGAAAAAGGAATTAAGTCAGTGTTCAGCCGACCGGAGAAGAGTGGAGGCATTTCCTGAGTTATCCATTGTAAATCTGACTCCCCCTGAAGTTAATCTGTTTACTCAGTCAGCAAGCTATAAACTAGCATTGATACCAACAAATCTCCAGTCAGCCTTCTCAGTCTCTTCCCAGGGACGCTGCTGCCTTGCTCTGTGGATCCAGCTGAGATTAGGAACCTTGTGAAAGAA